>NC_092809.1:21674611-21983641 GCF_040954645.1 Diabrotica undecimpunctata
ATTTCACCTGATCTTTTTCGTACTACTACTATGGGGTTAATAAAACGTGTGTCTGCCTTCTCAATGATCCCATCTTCTAACATATTATTAATTGTTTTGTTTACTTCTTCTCTGTATTTATATGGTATTGGGTATGATTTTGTTTTAAAATCTTTTTCCTCCTTAACTCTTATACTATGGATATAATTCTGTGCAATTCTATTTTCTTTATTGACAAGTCCCTTGTGTTGCTGCAATATGGAAATGACTATTGATTTATATTCTTCAGGGCAATTTAAAACTTTCATCATATCTTCTTCTTTACAAATAACATTATTCTTCATTATGTACTCATTATTCCTTGCTTCCAATTTTACGCACTCCGCCTCGTAGGCATCCATCTGCTTAAAATTTCCATTCCTTAAATATTCACTACAATAATTATTCTTTACATTCTTCTGGGACATTTCCCTATCATCAAAATACATTTCTTCTTCATAAATATCATTATTTTCTTTTAATAATATCCTATCAACTCTTATTCCTTCTTCTACCTCATCTTTCTGCATAAATTTAATTATTTGCCCTTCCAAAGTTACCATTTTTTCTTCAAAATCTATCTTTACTTTCTTCTTTTCCAATTCATCATTTCCCATTAATATATCAACACATAAATCCTTGACAATAAATCCTTGCATATTAATTTCTTTATTAAGAATATTAATTTTAAAATTGGCTAGTTTATCAATTTCACCCAACTTCTTATTATTTGCACCAACAATTTTAATTTTTGGAATCTTTATTATATCTGATAGTTTTAATGTATTAAAAATAAAATTCTCCGAGACTAAAGTACTTTCTGAACCAGTATCTATCATAATTTTAATCATTTTATTTTTGGCCAAAGCATTTATATAAATTAAATTAATAGAGTCAATAATTTTATCCTCATCTAAAGAAATAAATTCAGAAGGTTTTTCATAATAGCAATGGCCTAACTTGTAATTCAGAAAGTTTACTGCACAAAATTTTGATTATTAGAATTGTCAGATTGTATCCGACCACTTGGATCTGATGTCCTATGTCTTTCCCTACTATGACTTCTACTCACATTTTCCTGCCTTGTACTACTTCGTTCCCTGTCTTCGCAGCTTCTATTCCTTCGAACACAATTTACCTGTCTGTTATAGTTAGGTCGCTCTGTATTTCTTCTATTATTAAAATCTTGTCTATTATTATTAGTACTGTTATTAAAATGTTGTCTATTATAATTAGTATTATTATTAAAATTTTGTCTATTATAACTAGTATTATTATTAAAGTTCTGTCTATTTGGATTACTGTTATTATTATTAAAATTTTGTAAACTATTACCATATCTATAATTATTATATGATTGTTGATTATCATTTTTATTATATTGAAAGTTATTATTGTTTTTTCTGTTGTTATTATTACTTGTCATATTGCCTCTTTGTATTCTTTGAATAAAATTAATAAAACTATCTATTGTTTGAATATTTTGTACAGTTACGGTTTGCACAACATCAGCATCAAAATGTCTAGATACATTTAAGACTGTTTCATCCTCTCTAAGTGGTGGTTCTAAATATTTTGCAACTGTTATCAATTTCAATGCATAATCTACCATATTTGATTTTAAATTTTGATTATACTTTCCAAAATATAGAATTTCTCTAAACTTTGCTTGCTCTAATTCACCCCAATAATAATTTAAAAATTTATTTTCAAATGTTTGAAAGTTATCTAAATCATTTTCAATACTAGCAAACCAAGTTGCTGCATTGTCATTTAATGTCACTCTAATATAATCTTTAATATCATTAATATTATTCACAAATCTTAATTTATGTTTTAAACTATTTATGTATACTCTAGGATGCAAATTTTTTATATTACCAGAGAATTTAATCCCAGTCTCATTTGTTAAATTTAAGTAAGGTCTCCCTATGTCTCTCATTTGTGAAATATCATCTATTCTCTGTTCCACATTTCTTATTTGATTACAATTCATTTGGATATTTTGTTGTATATCGTCTAATTTTTCTTCTGTGTTTCTCCTGTCTTCGTTAATTTTCACTTCTAAGCTACATTTCTGTAACTCTATTCTCTGTTCTATATCTATCCTATTATCTTGAATAATCCTCTTTACTTCTGTCCTCTCATTGTCTATCCTTTTCTTGTAGTCATTCCGTATACTTTTTATTTCATTTGCTACTTTTTTCTCTGCAGCTTCAAGTTTTTTATCCATTTGTTTTACAATTTTATTAGTATTATCTTCTATTTTCTTTTCTAATTTTCTATAATTCTCTTCCAATTTCTGTTCCATTTTTTTCATGTCTTCTTTGACTTCTTTTGAATTCTCTTCCAATTTTTTCGTATTCTCTTCCATTTTCTGTTCCATTTTTTTCATGTTTTCTTTGATTTCTTTTGAATTCTCTTCCATTGTCTTGTTCATCTGCATCATTAATGACATCAAAGCTGCCATATTGACATTTTCCTCTCTTTCTGGATTCATTTCTGCAGTATCTTGTGGAACTTGAACTAAACTCTCCTCTTGTATAGGTTGTGTTTCTACTTCCACATCTTCTTCATTCTTTTTGCTTCTTGTACCTTTCTTTCCTTGAGACATTTTGAGACTTTACTTGTTCAAATATAATTAAAAATAAAATCTATAATTTTTTCTTTCTACTGATAATTAATTTACTTATATGAGAGCACTTATCTTCCCAAACTAATTCTTTTAAATAGAGAGCCACCGCGTTGGGTGCCAAATTGTTATGATGTGTTTTTTTGTTTGTTTGAATGATGAGCAATGAGTATTTTTAATAATATAATATATAGGGTTTTTATCGCGGTTCTCAAAGAATTAGCTTGTAAGTACTTTTTTAAATTATCTTTATTATAACTATTATGAAACACACATATATATCTAACCTAGTCAATGTAAATTTAAAATAAACTATCTTTAAACTGATATTCTTATAAAACTAATTAAATTCTATAGACAATCTAAAATTTAAACAAACTATCTTCAAAATTGAAATTGTTATGACATTAACTAAATTATATTAACAAAATTTTGTACCTTTCTTTCACTGAATGCCTAAATGAACTGTTTTCCACTATATATATTCTAATCACCACTGAAAGTCTTCGTACTTCGGTTATCCTTGTTTTTGTGAAATTACTTTTTTCAATTATCAGCTTCTACCAATTTAAGATATAGTTTTCTTCACCAGCATTTATACATCACCAACCAAACCAGCAAACAGCATTTATATTTATTCTTCTTTTCAATATACCAATATCCAATTATTATAAGTTGATTTATACTAATCTCCAACCATAATATAATTTAATTTCTTCCAATATACCTTTTTTTTATCTTCAATAATTATTTGTGTATAATTATAAATGTGCATTAAATTATATGCATAATTTTTAATCTTCATTTAACTCACTATATTAAACATTTTGACTATTTGTACTTGATTCACTGACTCCAACTAACTTTCATAATAAACTGCTTGACTTCTGACTAAAAACTTCCAAAACTAAAAACTTAAAAACTTCTGAACAATTGACTTCACTAAGTAAATGTATCTATCTTCTAACTAACTTTCATGATAAAACTGCTGAAAACTCTTCTGACTGCACTATCTAAAACTTTTCTGACTAAAAACTTTCAAAAACTGCCAAAAACTCTTCTGACTGCACTATCTAAAACTTTTCTGACTAAAAACTTTCTAAAAACTTCTTAAAACTCTTCTGACTGCACTATCTAAAACTTTTCTGACTAAAAACTTTCAAAAACTGCCATCTTGAATCCAAATCACGGGTATTTATATCTTTTGGACATTCTAGAACCATCTCGTAAGATATCATGTTCTATTCAGTTCTATTTAATACATGTCTGAATTTTCTGGAACAAACCATTTCGCAAACATGGCCATCTCCGGAGATCCAGAGAATTCCATTCTTTTCTATTAATAATTTTGTTGACATTTAGGCTTTTCAGATCAGAATATATAATTAAATTAGTAACTAACACTCTAATTTAATAAAATACACATTTCAAACAATATATTATTATAATAACCCCACTTATATTCGTATTATGATTCTTAATTTGACACTTGGAGTATGTATAGTTGGTTGCCTAGGCACATGGCTCACTTAAATCTATTTACAAAATTAAAATTACTAAATAAAACTTTTTACAATTATTATATGCTAATTTATTAAAAATGCCCTCACATAAATATATTTTTATTAAATTCTCTAGTATATAACTTATTTAAAACAACCAAATATCTAATATTATGTAGTATATAACTTATAAATTATTTTCTATAAACCCTAATCGTCACAATATATATATATATATATATATATATATATATATATATATATATATATATATATATATATAAATATATATATATATATAAATATATATATATATATATATATATATAAATATATATATATATATATATAAATATATATATATATATATATATATATATATATATATATATATATATATATATATATATATATATAACCACCATTAATTCTCTAGATCAAATTTTATCGAGGTTTGCGCAACAAAAATTGTCCGAATTAGATTTTTATTGGAGTTCGCCTACACAAACATTTATTATTTCCACAAAAGTTGTGGCAATTATTTTTCTTGTCGTCCCACATTACTTTTAAACATCGCCGAAGTTATATTTGAAAAGTTCACATCTTATATTAAACAGTATACTTTCTGGAATAGCCTAATCTTCATATACCCTCAATTAAACTTCTAAGAAAGTTACTCAAAGAGGATTAATCATTCATGCAGTCATGCGATCACTTTCACTCAAAATAGAAGCAGCTTTTCACCCAAATGTCACGGTATCTTGATGAACGTTAGATCTAAGGTTTCCTTCGCATTTGTTGTACGATCAATCGGCAGTTGGCGATATGTCATTATTCAAAACTTTATTTATTTATTTGTTTATTTTTCACAAAAAAAATGTTGTATGTTTTAATTTAAACAACGTTTGATAGAAATTATTAAAAGGTGTATAATTAGACGATTCTTTTTCTGTTTAATGTGACTTCTCGAGATCTAGGAAGATGTCAAGAATATTATTAAATCATCGAACGCCTAAAGCTGTTGTATTTAAATTTTAAATGTAGTAAATTTCATGTATTTTTATACAAGTGGAACTACAAGACTTTCTTTATCATTAGATTTGATTGCCTACAGTCAAAACAAAACGACACAACTTTATATTACGTTTCATCTGTTGATTTATCACTGAAAAAATACCGTCAAAACTAAGCAATATTAGACTGATTATGACCATTAGAACTGATTAGAATCATTAAACGATGATTTGCTGAACTCAAATGCTTTGCTATTTCCAAAAATATCGAAAAACACTGAAAATTATTATGGAATACCGTAAAATGAAGTTGCAAGAGAAAGCTGAAGCTCTAAAGTTATCAAAGAAGGGTTTTCACTATTATACACGAACGTTTGGATATAAGAAAGCTGTTTTACAAATGGGTGCAGAGTTTTCTCACACCAGAGCAAAACCAACAACGAATTAATGAGTCACGGTGCTGTTTTGGATATGCCTAATCGAAATAAGTTGAAGTTTTTGCGTAGGTATGTCACAATGGATGAAATATGGGTCCATCACTTCGCTCCGGAATTAACTCGGCCGTCTTCTGAGTGGACATTACCTAGAGTAAGCCGTCCAAACTGACCAAAGATACAGCAAACCACCAGAAAGATTATAGCCTCTGTATTTTGGGACTTGGGCTTTTCAGAAATTAAAAAAATGCTCCGTGGCAAGAGATATCGCTTCGATGACGAAGTAATCGCTGAAACCAAAGACCATTTTAAAGACAAATGCTATTTTGATTATTCTACTGTGTGCAACGTAACAATTTAGTGTAACAACAAACCAAATGAAGACTCTGGTGGAAAAATATTTACATGAAGCCATTCATATAGGATGGGATCGCACCCAATGGAGACAGCAAGCTAATATTATTTAGATTGTCACCATGCCCTGACAAGGACTCAAGGAATGAGGAGGAGGACACCGTTTTAAAGGTTTAAAAAGTTTGGACACTTTGGACAGCAACATTGGACTGCTACCTTCCTAATGCCATCAGCAAGAAAATTATACAAATGTCCTCTGCTACAACAAGCGCAAAACGGATGATGACTGTATCTGCATCACATTTAGTCTGATCTACACTAAAACCCTCTCTGATAGAGCAGTTTTAAAAAGGTTAATTAATTATTAAATTTTATCTTTATCTCTGTCCATTGGTGCTTTTTCGTGCGATGGATGCGCACAAAATGAGGTAAGTTTTGTGGTGATAGATTGGGTCGGTAATAAATTAATAATAACATAGAAATGTTAAGAAAATAATACATTGATTTAAAATGACATGACTAAAAAAATATATAATAGAAAATTAAGTATAATGGTTCATTTTTATCGTATTCTTACGAGTAATCAAGATCTTGGTCAAATTCTTACCACTGTAAAACCCAGAAAAATTAATGAAATTATACAAATTTTACAAATTATACAAACTTTATAATATTGCTCTAACATCATTTTATTGTAAAATAACTAAAAAAAAGTTAAGGCAGACAATGGTCTGATAAAACCGAATACATTTTGATGGGAACTAATACTTCTGGATAGTTAGTAAAAAAATTAACTATACCAATTCCAAAGAAGTCCTAACACTTCCTTCTTTTATTTTAAATTGTGATAAATAGCCACTGGGAAAGTTTTATTGAAATTTTGTTTCACATTGAGATAATCAATCATCTAACACAATATTTTTACACAACTACCCTTTATAATGCGTTCAACGTACAATCTCCTACATGAAATTTTTAAGAAAGTTAATAAGCAGAAACTGAGTAACGAACGACTTTTAAAAGGAAAAGCTAATTCTCTTTGAAGAGTCAGTCACATGACTGCATGAATGAATCATTACAGCTTCTCTCTGCTTTACACGGGATTTTGTCTTAGGAATTAGGTAACAAATTAAGTCTCTCCACTTAGCTTTGATTAAAACAAAAATCGCTTTTCTAAATATTAATGCCAATTATGTGGTATTATCGTTTTTAGTTAGGAATGAACAGCTCCTTAATAGGCTCAAACCAAAAAAAAAGGAGTATTAGAGTGTATAATATCCTGTATAAAGAACCACTGTAAAAGGTTAGATATAGGGTGTTTTTAGAGTAATCTAAAATAATTTTATGAAACAATTTTAAAACTAAAAATTTCTATAAAGTCCTTGCTGTCTGGCATAAATTACTTCATTCTTCTGTTTCTTGCTATATTCATCCACCTCGGTCCTGCAATTTTTTTCCTCTGTCCATCGCTTTTAACTTTACACATATCTGATGTCTATATCATATTTCTATTGCTCGAAAATATGTAATTGTTTTCTCATCCTTTAATTTTATAGAGCAACAGATACGGACTAGCTCTTAACATAAAGAAAACCAAATTTGTGACAATTAGTAAAAAAACAATACTAAACACTCAACTTACAATCAACCAACAGAATATCGAAAGAGTCGAACAATATCCATATCTAGGCACCAATTTAAATAGCCAATGGACCATTCAACAAAAATTAAACAGCGAATAATAAAAGCAAAAGCAACATTCGTTTGAATGAGAACCATTTTCAACAGTCGAGACATGTCATTAAAAAAAATGCCGTCTATTGAACTGCTACATATTCACAGTTCTGCTCTACGGAATGGAAGCGTGGTCACTGATGTTGCATCTATGAATCGGCTCGAATCATTCGAAATGTGGTGTTATAGGCGCATCTTACGTATATCCTGGGTTGACAGAGTTACTAATGTGGAGGTCCTGCGTAGAATGGGGAAATAATGTGAAATTCTCATGACCATCAAAACTAAAAATTTGGAATATCTAGGACATGTAATGAGAAATCAAGAACGTTACGGCCTTCTCCAGCTGATTCTCCAAGGGAAGGTAACTGGTAAGAGAGGACCGGGAAGAAGACGCATTTCCTGGCTTCAAAATTTACGAAAGTGGTATAACACGACTACCACTGAACTGTTCCGCGCTGCAATAAACAAAGTAAAGATAGCCGTGATGATCGCCAACATCCGGAACGGATAGGCACTTTTAAGTAAGATAGTGAGAAAAAAATATCAGCCGTACAGTTTGGTTTTCGGAATGCAGTGGATACGACAGAGGCTTTCTTTAGCATACAAATGCTATTTCAAAGCTATAGATACGTAAAGGGAAGTCAAGCCGTTCGGCAATTGAACAGCATACTGTGGGATAAAACAATTTCGAGAGAAAATAAACATAGAATCTATAATAGCATTGTCAAAAGCATTGTTACATACGGAAGTGAAATATGACCACTAAAGGACAAAACCATAAAGACTTTGGAAGCCACAAAAATAGATTATTGGAGGAGAGCAGCCAGTAAATCAAGATTAGACAGTAAAAAACGAGAGAATACAAGAAATCATGGACGTTAAACATCGAATAACAGAGAACATCAGAATCAGCTAACTAAGATGGTACGGGCACGTGCAAAGAATGGATGACAGTAAAATCCCAAAAAAGTATTAAACTCGGCACCTCAAGGAAGATGAAAGAAGAGCAGACTGAGATTAAGTTAAAAGAGAAGGAGATATAAAAGCGAGAGTAATTGAAGAGTACCTTCGTCATCCTAAAGATATCTTATACCGATCCCGTTACTAATCAGGATATTTTAATATAAATGCAAAAAAACGCTGTTAACCACAATAAGAACAGCCAAAATTAAATACTTCGGTCACATCATGAGGAAAAGCGGAAAATGTGTATTGCTGCAACTTATTTTACATGAAAAAGTAGAGGAAAACGACGCCCAGGAAGGCGAAGGATTTTCTGACTGAAGAATGGAATTCTGGGTGGTATGAATAGAAAAATTTTTATTTCAGTAGAGCTTACCATTAGTTTGCTCTGAGGAAACCAAGAGGCAGAAATATGCATATCAGCGATTAGTGGTACGCTGTAACGAAATCAAACCTTAACTGTCATATTTTATTTGAATTTAACTAATTATTGTTAATCAGATATATTTTATAAATACTGGTTTGTGTTTGGGAAAGTATTTAGTATTTATTTTCATGTTTTATATTTTTTTACTTCTACAACTATACTATAATATGATCTTGTTTAATGGTACATTCTAACTACTTATTTGCTTTAAAAGATATTATTTTCTTCTATTCAGTAAAATCTCATTGTTAAACTGGCTTTTTTTTTATCTTTATAGAGGGGGATCTGGAATCTTCAAAAGACATCTCAGTCCAGGACGCTGCCTGACCAACTTTAGTGCAGGATTCGTTCTTCGTACTCCCGGCGATAGTTCCCGAGGTACTTTAAAATGCCCTCTCGTCGCCGAGTCTACGCCGAACGCCTACCTGCTAAACCAGACCCTCCTCTGTCATCCAGCGATCCGGAAGCGGAATGTCCGCTGTAAGGCCGCATCACTTCCGAATCACTACCTTTATTCATTCATTCTCCATTCATACACATCCGCACTCTATTCATCAGCAAGGAGGTTCCCTGTCTCGTGCCAGGTAGAGCGTAGAAGACACTCATCGCTCCTAATTCGGCATCATTTCCAGATGGGCATTTCCTTCTTCCCCAGTCTGACTCACGCATTCTAACTCATACAGTGTGACCCACTTCTCTAGCTTCACCTTTCAGCATCATTCATTCTTATCTTTAGCGTTGGTTCAGCAGTGTTTCTTCCTCTTCCTTTTTCTTGATTACTGCACGGATATAGCTGTGTATGTTAGTCCAAACTAATTTATTTTCAATCATTCTCTCAATCATTTCTCTCACTGTAAAAAAATTCACACCTGTCTCTCTCTCCATTCTGTTCCTTTCCACTATCCATCTGCTGCAATCTAACATCGTATGTGTCACAGTGTCCGAGTATCCACAGTATAGGCATTCATCTGTATCAGCCTTTCCGATCCTATAGAGGTAGGACCTAAAACACCCGTGTCCTGTGAGCACCTGCGTCAGGAAATAATCCAGTCGCCTGTGGCCACAGTCCACCCAATCTCTTATGTTCGGGATCAGCATTGTCGTCCACTGTGCCACATCTTCCGTGTTGTTCCATTCTTCTTGCCATCTTTCAACTGACCTTTCCCTTTCCTGTCTTTTCTCGGCCACAGTAAGGTTTGGACCTCTTCTGTCATAAAGCTCTTTTCTTTCCACCGCCAAAACATGCAACGGAACACATCCAGTGATGGTCCACAAGGCTGCCGCAGACACAGTCCTGTAGGCGCATGCCACTCGCAACAGACTTGTTCTGTCTACTCGTGTCATGAGACTCTTATAGGCAGTTATCTCTACCGCCTCGCTCCAGACTGGTGCCGCGTACAGTCTGGATCGCTGGTGTACTGGAGTACTGGTGTTGTACAGTCGATCGAGGACGATCGACTGTACAACACCGTGTAAGACCCTTCTCCTTTCGGATTTGGGTCCTCCAATGTTCGGCATCACCCTCCCCAACGCAGTCGTACTATTCGCAGCCTTCCGGACCACCTCCCGCACGTGCTCCCCCCATTTTCCATTCTGGTGCAATGTCACTCCTAGATACTTTACTTGTTTCTTAGGTGTAAGACATGCTCCCGCACATTTTAATTCAATATTTTGCCTGTTTGTTGTCCTCTTCAGAATGATGGCTTCGGTTTTCTCTGTCGCAAGTTTCAGTCCGTGCTGCGTCATCCATTTCTTTACGACGCCGCCTGCGTTTCGAACCCGGTATTTGAGTTCTGGCTCATCCCGGGCCACTACCAGTACAGCGAGGTCATCCGTGAATGCGAAGGGGGTTGTACCCTCTTTGTATTCACAGTGCATAACCCCATCATATGCCAGATTCCATAGCGTCGGGCCCAAGACAGATCCCTGGGTACCCCGGCCGTCACGTCCACGATCGTGCCCTTTTCCACTATAATCCTTCTCTCGGACAGATACTCCGCCACCACATTCATCAGGTAACCAGGACATTCTCTCTCCTCCATTGCCTTCATTACCTCGTTCCACTGCAACGTATTGAATGCATTCTTAACATCAAACAACAGCAAGGCCGCCCAGCGATGTTCATCCCCTCTGTTGCGCAATGTTTCGAGTACACTCATGATTGCATCAATCGTGCTTTTCCCTTTACAAAAACCAAATTGCCTCCTTGATAAACCACCTGACCTCTCAATCATGTCGTCTATGCGTACTCGCAGCATCCTTTCATACAGCTTACTGATGCATGGAAGCAGACAGATGGGGCGATACTTTTCCCTAGCTTTGGGAAGCAGTATTAACCTCGATGTCCTCCAAGGCTCAGGAAAGGTTTGTGCTTCCAGCAGTGCATTCATGTGTTCCAGAAGCCACGCAGGTTCCACTTGTCCTAGACCCTTCACCGCCTCAGGTGGTATCTGATCTAGTCCTGGGGACCTACGAGTCTTCAGTGAACCCAATGCCTCGATAAGTTCATCCATGGATTGTTAAACTGGCTTAAACAGATGTAATCTGTTTTTGAGTTCAAAGATATTGACTTCCCTTTGTTATTTGGAAATTATGTTGCACAGAGCACAGAAAACGCTGTGATGTATCATATTTCTGTGACCATTTAGTTGAATTCTCGCCATTCAAAAGCGCCATACAATAGAGTTGATTTATGGGCATGCACTTGACTCACTTGTCCTACGGACCATCTAGAAATCTAGCCAGAGGGTTTTATTACCCATCTCAATACAACACTTTTTATCAAAACAGCGAACAAAACGCATCCATTTGATCACGACGCCCCTTTTATACATCACCATATTTCAAAAGGCAAGTCTTTTTCTTTGTACAGATAACAGCAATGAGTAAAGCTAGGTAATTTTCGTAATATTTAAATTAATTGCTAATTTATTCAAAGACAGAATAGTGCATTTTTTCTTCGTTATTATTCTAACTTCATTTAATCAGCGACCTCTAGTTTTACACAAAACAGTTTGTTATGATTTTTTATGAGTTTAATTAAAATGCGTAACTTTGACTATATTAGTATGAATATTTGTTATATTGTGTACTTTCTTAAAGTCTCCATTGTAATATTAAATTGTATACATCTGGCTTAATTTAAATCCAGAATCAATCCTAAGCATCTCTTTGTAATACACAGCCCTCCTTTCTAGTTGTATTCAACACCGCAAGGGTGTGCTTTAGCACTTCATAAAGCGCTCGGAATGCTACAAAAGTATGTCCTCGAATTTCCCAAATTCTCCTATCTAACAATAAACCTCTTACTCCTTTCAAGACCTTATAGACTTCATTGCCTGGATTAATAGTCGAATTAATTCCCTAAAATCGACACCTTCTAATCAGGTGTCAGGATATGGACTATCCAGCCATCATTTTAATCCAAGAAGACGGTTCATGATTCTCTGGCCTCAAATTAAATAATTAGTGGGTTAAGATTCGATGACGTTGCGCTAATTTACGGGCACTGGAACGACGGCTGGAATTTCGTTGGTATCGATTTTGCCTGCCTAGTGTATATATAGATATATGTATGTGGAAAGGAAGTTCGCACTCGCTTGGAATTCCGAGAAGAGCGGTTAATAAGAGTTGAACGTGAATATGTATACATTTCTATCTACAGGGATCACGCATAAATACTTTTTAAGTAAAATAGAATTTTCTCTCACTGTCTGTATTTAATTAATATTTCTCTTTTACTTTAAGATCTTTTGTAAGGTTATTCTGGCCATTTTTTTATGTCTTCGTTAAGCAAAAACGTTTTTGTATATTATTTGACAAATATTTATGAATAACATGAATAACATCTATAAGGCAACTGGTACCAGGGTATCTCGGCTATACCTTTTTCATTCTTAAACTGTGATAAGTCCAGGACACGCATAGAATTATTCTGCCACATTTTACACTGTCTGACCATGAATCAGGACAGCGCTGGTCGTTGTCCGGATCGCTATTTTTTGTTCTACGCTATTTATTTGCAGTGTACTCTCGGGAAGATAATCAAGCTGTTTCCCCTTGCCTGCCTGATCGCAGTGTCACAGCCAGTTGAATCATTATGTGATCATCATCATTCATTCATCATTTAACCCGGATCTATCCACTGCTGGATATAGGTCTCCCTCAGTCTTTTCCATGTATTTCTGTTTTGTGCTGTTTGCATCCAATTTTTGTCGATCCGTTTTATCTCATCAGACCATCTTGTTGGTGGATGACCTCTACTTCGATGTGCTTCTTGTCTCGGTCTCCACTGTATTATTTGCTATGTCCATCTGTTATCCGACATTCTAGCTATGTGCGCCGCCCAGTTCCACTTAAGGGTCATAATTCTTTCTATGGCATCTGTCACTCCTGTTCTCCGTCTTATTTCCTTGTTCGTGATCCGATCCCTACGAGAAATGCCTAACATCGATCGTTCCATGGCTCTTTGGGTAACACAAATTTTATTTCTTACTTTCTTGGTTAGTGTTAATGTCTCTGCACCATATGTAAGTACTGGCAACACGCACTGATTAAAGACTTTTCTTTTAAGACACATAGGCAGTTCTGATTTAAGAACATAGCTTAGCTTGCCGAATGCCACCCAAGTGAGTTCTATGCTTCGGCTTAGTTCGCACGTTTGATTATCTCTTCCTATGCGTATCTCATGTCCTAAGTACTTATATGAGGTGGTTTCTTCAATATGCATGCCATTTACTGAAATCTTTTCGCTTAACACAAGATTTGTCATGATTTGTGTTTTTGTGTGGTTGCTTTTTAATCCTACTTGTAGGGAGGCTAGGTATAGTTTCTCCAGTTGCGATACTGCATCATCGATTCTGTCAGCAAAAAGGACAATATCGTCAGTAAACCTCAAATGACTAAGCATTTCTCCATTTGACATTACTTCCTTTTTCACTCAGATTTGCGTTCTTAAACATATGCTCTAATAATGTTGTACACAATTTTGACGAAATTGTGTCTCCCTGTCGCACTCCCCATTTTATTTTAAATACGTTGGTCTTTTTATCTGCCAGTTTCACACTTGCTGTCCCATTTTGATAGATGTATTTTATCATGTTTATATAGCGATGATCTATACGGCACTCTGTTAAGGCTTTTAGCATCTTTTGATGACTTATTGTGTCGAAAGCTTTTTCGTAGTCAACAAATATCATGACTAATGGCTTGTTATATTCAACACTCTTTTCTATTAAGTTCTTAATTACTTGTAAATGATCATTCGTGCCATATCCTGCTCTAAAACCTGCTTGCTCTCTTGGCTGATAGAAATCCAACTTACTTCCTAGCCTGTTGGTAATAACTCTTGTAAATAGCTTATATACTTGTGACAACAAGCTAATGGGGCGGTAGTTTCTAAGGTCGCTGATATCTCCCTTCTTATGAAGTAAGATGATTTCCGCGTTGTTCCACTGCGTCGGTGTTATCGCTTCGCACGGACATTTATTGAACAGTTTAGCAACTGTCAGTAAGAGCTTATTTCCTCCTAGTTTTAGGCTTTCGGTCATTACCCTGTCTTCACCTGAGGATTTATTGTTCTTCATCACCCGAAGTGCATTTTTAATTTCGTCAACAGTTATGTTCGGCATTAATTCTGAGCCTTGATTCTCTATCTTTGGTAAGGGGCGTCTTTCATCGGATTTACTTGTTTCATAGAGTTGTCTGTAGAAGTCTTCCACTGTTTTCACTATTTCTTCCTTATCAGTCACAATGTCGTCTTGTTTATTTCTTAACTTATGTATGTTCTTTTTTCCTGTGGACATGTTGTGTCTTAGAACTTTCAGACTTCTATTTTTCTCTATCACCCGTGTCACCTCTCTCATGTTATGTTGCCGTATGTCTTTTCAGATTTCTTTGTTTATTGTTTTACAGAGTTGACTAAATTCTGCGTAGTTTGTGTTATACCTGTCCTTTAGCCTCCTTCTTTCTTCGATCAGATTTTTAGTGTTGAGACTTATTTTCTCATGTTTTTTCTTTATTTTAGGACAGCACAACTTCTCCGCTTCTTTAAGGGCTTTTACGATACTTTCGTTTGAAACTTCGACCTGTGTTTCGTCGTTGATTTGTTGAAGGTTATAGTCAATGATGTCACGAAAGTGGTCTATATTTTCGGGCGGGGTCCATTTACGATTGTCTGATTTTATCATTTTTGTTCGTTCATTCTTTAAATTGAACAGAATTTTTGCTCGAATCAATCTGTGATCGCTTCCAATTGTAAATCTGTTTAAAACAGATACATCTTGTACAATTTCTTTTTTATTAGCAATGATAAAATCTATTTCGTTCTTTGTGAAACCGTCTGGACTGTTCCACGTCAACTTTCGTTGGGGCTTTTTTTGAATTATGTGTTATTTATGTGATATCCGCCCGTAAATGTCGGAATCAGTGCCATATCCTTAGTTAAACCGCGGGTGCTTATTTGGTTATACCTTATTCACACCTGTCCTACATATCTGTAGGGCATTCCCTATCAGTCATTGGATCGCGCTGTGTTGGGGGTGAGGGCATCCCCACTTAGTTCGTGTTCCGCAAAGTTTTAAAGAGCCCTACTCAATTTAGAATTCTTCCACTACGAAACCTGAGACCGGTCACGGTCTAAGATGATTATGGCTGCATACGGTACTTGGGTATTATTTTTACTTTTATGTGGCATGTATTTTTAACTATTAAAATTAACGTAAAGAAAATAAGCTTTCTTTATTCTGGTTTTTCAGCTTTTATTACCAGAATGGAATTAGGTAATGTCTAGTTCAAACTGTATCGACTTGATTTTCCCTATCTAAACTCACTTTAGTCACAATTGTCATTAAATAAACATGTTTTAAATTTCTACATTTTTCTACGATTTTAAAATGTATTCGAGTCTTGTTACTAATAGTTATATACATACACCCACAGTCTGCCTTTTTTTTTGTTTAATTGGCGTAGGTATTGTTAAAATTTCAGTTAGAGCCTAAGAAGGTATCAACGCCTCCAGATTTTAGTTCGCCTTCTCTACCTTCTTTTGGATGTGTACTCCGAACCTTAGTCCTTCCGACAACTAGACTCCCAGGTACTTAATCGATTTAGCCGGTGCAACCTCCACACCTTCCACTATAAAGCAAAGAGAGGATTTTTCACGGCTCCCTTTGAGAACTAACACCTCAGTTTTCTGAGGCGCTAGCTGTAGATCATTCTCTCTGATCCACCTACTTATGCAACGCAGGGCTGTGTTAGCCATGTCCGTTTTCTTACTCCCTTTCTCAACCAGTGCGAGATCATCGGCATAAGCTACAAGAGTGCATCCCCTTGGCATCTGTAGCCTAAATTCCGTCGTACAGGACGTTCCACAGGATGGCACCTAGTACTGAACCCTACGGAATATCCTGCGACAAATTGATGCTGGTATCTTTTGCTCTTATCGACCTATCAGTAAAGTATCTGTCAATTACATTGACCAGGTACTCACTAACGCCCAATTCTCTCAGCCCGGACATGATTTTTTCCCATGATGCCGTGTTAAAGGCATTCTTGACGTCAAGCAGGATGAGAGCCACTCATCTCTTTGTATCCAGCTTGACTAATGAGGCTACTTCTGTGACCGCATCTATGGTGGACCTTTTGGCCCTAAAATCATATTGACGGTCGCTAAGGGCATGCTTTTCTTCTAGCTCTCGCTCAAGGCGGCCTTTTACAAGCTGTTCGTATAATTTAGCTATCGAACTAAGAAGGCAAATTGGCCGAAATCGCACCTCTTCCTCTTTACCTCTACCTTTCGGGATAAGGACAACCTTAGCTTCTTTCAACATTGTTGGAAACTGCTGTTGTTCAAGCAGTTTGTTTAGCAATCTCAGGAAAACCTGCGGGTATCTTAGTGCGGCGAGTCTTACTGTCTCCGGTATAACTCCATCTATGTTTAGCAATATGTAATTAATTAAAGCATTATCAAAGCGGCGAAATATAAAGGATTATATTTTAAAAATCTAAAATAAAAGTAATATTTTAAAAATACACACCTTTTATAAATATTTTTCCGTAGAATATTGTTATTTGTTCCTGCATCTGCGTAATATTCGAAATGGAAATATTTGTAAAACGAAGTGAAAGGTATTCATTCCCACTAAAAAGGGAGTATAAGTGAAGTTCGTTTGGAGTATATTAAAGCCGGTAATATACAGCGATTTCTCCGTTTACGTTTTAAGTAAATGAGTTGAAAAGATATAACGAAACACCCATTCGTAAGAACTGACGGACGAAATTTAAATGACGAAGGGAATTTATACGCTTTCTAAAACGGTAAATGTATAAATGAATAAATGACCTTTTTGTAAGTAGATAAGGTTTAAAATAATAAATAGGAAATTGTAGGTAATTTACTTAAAATCTAATGTTAATGCAATAATAGGTAGATCTGTAGGTAATGAACATTTATTTTCCAAATAAATTGTTAACGGAGATATACAAAATGTGTTCAGTAAGTTTAAAAGAAAATGTGAACAATAAGAATTAACAAAAATTGATCATATTATAACAAATAAGTTAATAGAAAGAAAAGAACATACTTAATTGCAATGAGTGTAGTGGTACTTTGGACGACCGGTTTTGAGCACAATTTTCTGCTCATTGTCAGGTCTCCGGCAAGGTTACTTAGCCACTAAAAGAGAAATTATACTTGATATATCTTATTAATTGTGGTATTCTCGTGAGTATTGTTAAAGCCTAATCTTTAATACCTATAGCATGAAACCTCAATTTTGAGTTTTGGCAACAAATGTGAAGCATCTGAAATATGCATAAAAATCGCTGAAGTTAAACTTTAACATTAAAAATGGTCTAAAACGTTAAAAACTGCTTTTTTTAATTGCATAAGTGCGTTTTTCGAAACGACAAAACTTCAGCTACAAATTCCACCGAATGCCGTCTTCGTGGAAGCATTTCCCGTGAACTGAGATTGTTTGTGATGAAAAAACTTAAATTCAGCATTTTTTAGGCATATTTCCTTCTGCCTCTGACTCTCTGCTCTCCTGAAGTAGTATCTCCTCGGCAGGAGTTAATATTTTTGACCCTGCTTCAACTCCGCTCGTTTTATTTTTAGTTCTAATAGCATCTCGGGCCTTTTTCTTGTTATAATTTTTAAACCAATAAGAGTCCAAAAACAATCAAAAATTTAATAGGTACCTATATTATCTTTATATAATACTGTATGATAATAAACACAACTATATAATTTTCCATGCATTTTTCCATTGAAGTTTTCATTTGCTGGGACCATAAAGCATAGCATTTAAAGCTAAAGTAAGCTCATCTAATAATTTTTCAACAAGCTTGTTATTAGCTTCTGAAGGCTTGGTTCTTTCGTGAAGCAAAACTCTATTTTTTGCAATAAAATCCACCATCTAATTTAGTTGTTTTGCAGATGTCGTGAACACATTCACGACCAATTTATTTTTAGGTCTGTCCAGTCAAGCTAATTGTGGTTATACATGAAAGAAACATGCCAAATTCACCATGTTTAGGGAGGAGTATTATGATTGAACAAGGATTATAAAAAAATTGTTTTGGATAATGTCACACACGTGTGACATTGGTTTATAGTAATAAAAATTTGAACATAACCCACAGAGAAATGTCACAAATATGTGACATAAAAATTTTTAGCTACTAATAAAAAATTATTTATTTCTTTAACATTAACAAAATTAAAAATTACTTCCAACAAAAAATGAAACATAAGTTTAATTGTCTTTTCTGTGACACTCATGTGACACAATGTGTATCAGGTGACAGCCTTTTTTTGCTTGCACTGCACTGTCGACATCTTTTCCGCTTATTTTCTTTTTTCAAGTTGTGTTTCGCAACAACTGTTTTTCTGCTTGGCCGTTCTGTTTGTCCCAATAAATGTTTGATCAGTTCCTCTCTAAACTGAAGGTACGACATTCTTGTTTTCTTTGACGTATTTCTATTTTTATTCAACGACCAGTTGCCATTCCATATGCAAATATCTACTAAGTGAAAGAAAACTTTCATGTACCATCTCAAAGTTTTTTGTGGTGTGACATAATATGAAGTCATCTGGTCAATTCTGTCAATTCTCGACATAAAGAAATGGTAGTCACGTATCATTACTGGCTTCAATTTTTTCTGGCCTCTACGATTTTCAACTTCAACCATTTCGGAACCATGCTTGGATAAAATCATTATTACATTTCTCTTATCTTTCCATTTTAATACTCTGATTGGACCTCTTCTTTGCCACATGACTTCTCCTTTCTTTAATTTTTTTAAAATAACACTCCTTGGGTTACTTTCTCTATTTTTCTTAATGTTCCACAAACGTAGATCTTTTTTTATGTAATAACTTGACAAGCTCATAACTGTTGTAATAATTGTCAATGTATATAGTGTGCCCCTTTTCTAAATATTCAGTAACAAGCCTGTTAACTACTTCTAACGCATGACCATTTTCATTTACTACTGTCCCCTTGCCAATGTAGATTAGGAAATTTAGTAAAAATCCATCAGAGCTAATAATCTCATAAATTTGTGTTAAATATTTACTAGTTTTTTTCGGCATATACTGTCGGAATATTAACCGCCCTCTACACAGTAGGAGGGCTTCGTCAAGGCTTAAGTTCTCTGCTGGATAGTAAACTTTAGAGATATTATGTATATGACTCATAACGTTTTTAATTTTTTGAAGTTGATTTTGAACTTCTACGTCTTCCGACTTGTAAAAACAAATATTTTTGAAGAATAGCTTTAAACTTTGATCTGGGCTTAGTTTTGCCAAATATTAAAAAGTAGTATCATGGACTTGTGCTCCAGTATAAACGTAAGGAGGGAAGTATGTTCCCATTAACATGCAGAGACCCAAAAAGTTGTCAATATCTATCCAGCGTCTTAAAAAGAAATATTTTTTTAAATTGGGGTTTTTTTTTCGTGAAGCAGCTCTGTGGTTTGTCCACTCTACGATTTTTATCTAAAGCTCTTCATCAAATAGTACTGAAAAATATTGTATGGGTGTTGCGTCAACAGGAATTTCTACTTTTATATCTTCTTGTTCAGTAAACTAATGTATCTCAATATCTTCCTCTACATCAAGCCAGTCCGCCTCATCATTTTCTTGTACCACATTTTCATTTGCATCGTTCGCTTCGCCCTCTTCATTACTCGTCTCACCACCATCATTGTTCGACTTACCTTCATCATTGCTAGTATCCTCGGTCTCTCTTCCAGAATGAGAAGGAGAATATTTACTTCCACTAGAATAAAATATTTCATCATTATAGTTCCCCTCGAATTCATATTCAATATTTTTGGTATCTCTATACTCACTAACTTCCCTACTAGACATCTCGGCCTCTAATTGAAGATTTTGTGTACTTAGATGTCGTTTGGATATTGTTAATACGTTTGAAACAAATAATAAGGGATTACACCTGTATGAATAAGTTGCACAGTTATATTACCTGTCTAAATTATACACAATAATGACACTTTTCGTATTTGATGTTTGTATACGTGCTACAAATTTATAAAGCCATAGCGTGTGAACGAAGGATTGTTCAGGTGGACTGTGGCCAAAGACCTACTGTGAAAAATCGTGGTAAAATTATTTTACATTTCATCATTTAAGTTCGGTGTCACACATGCGTGTCAGCAGTTCTTACGAAAACTTTATCGTCACACATGTGTGACGATTTTAATTTATTCTTTAATTAAATTTAAAAATTTAATCAAATTTCAAATTCAGATTTAAAAGTGTCTGTCATTTCGTATAAAATTCGATGTTGTCACAGTTTTTAAACCGAGGGAAATCGCAATCAATGTTTTCGATTTGTGTTTTCTTCGACCCGGGTTATAGAATACCGATCTAAGCAGTGATCGGTGTGGAACATTAGGATTCACAAAGATTTCGATTCGACTGGAGCATTACGATTCGATCTGAGGAAAGTTATAGAATAGCGATAATTATCTAAGCTACATTTTTTTTTTTAAACATTTTTTCATCTTTTTGCATCTTTTTTGGGGTCATAAAATTGGCATTCTTAGAAAAATTCAGCCATTTTGGCTCATTGGCTACTGGACTAATATAATATGACAATAAAAATTAAATAAAGAATAAATATCAAAACTTAGTCAAGAAGAATAATTAAACTAAAGTAAAACGTAAAATTTAAGTAAAGCTGAACATGTTTTGTTTACTCTGCAGATAACTTTTTACTGGCTATATTAAATATACTCCTCTGTTTTTATTGTGTACACTTTCCCATAAATCGTTCATGGCAGCGATTGCCAACATTGCAATTTTTATGTTACTCTAGAGAACAATAAACAATGTTTATGCTTTGTCTGGAAGGCCTAACACTGTGTAATTGCTACCTCAGACTACGTTTAACGACCTTTAGCAATTCTAAAAATACTTGTTTGTATTTACAGAAAGATTAAGACATTTTTGCGGAGGAGAATTTTGTAAATTTGGGAAAGAAATTGACAGTCTTTGAGTGTTCAAATAAATGACTTGTTCTCCTTAAATTATATGTTTTCGTTCATATTATATATATATATATATATATATATATATATATATATATATAAAGGATCACTCGAAGAGTGGTGAGTTTTTCGGTCAAAAGGTGGAGAACAAAGACAAAGAAGTAGGCTACTTCATCTATTTATTTGAAGACATTTCGCTCTCTAATCAGAAAGCATCATCAGTTCATCTAAAAAGCACAATATGAAAAACCAACATCCATACCTGTAAAAGACATGTAGCAGTCAATGGTGTAAAATTGACTGCTACATGTCTTTTTACGGTAACACATATATATTGACTTTTCAATGGATTTAAATTTTAAATTTTTCCACTTGTTTGATTTCCACGTCCTCGTCTGTCAACACTTCAAACCTTGCATCTGAATTGATAACTAAATATTCTGTTTTCTTCATCCTCTTCATCTTCATCATAAATTCTAGATCATAAGACTCTTGAGCTAGGACGACTTGGTTATCCGCAAAGTTCAGGGAGAACAGTACGTCATTTCCTATGGGGATTCCCATTCCCTGGCAGTGGTTTTTCCAATTTTGGAGGGCTGCTCCAATATATAAATTAAACAGTAAGGGTGACATACTGCACCCTTATCTTAGTCCTTTAGTTACTTTTATTGGCTCTGATAGTTTCCGATTTTTAGGTAAGTAGTGTTATCCCTGAATACTTCTATGATTATTCCTAAAAGGTATGGACTAATGCTGAGTTGTTGTAAAGCTTGCCAACTTTAAAAAACTTAATATTATAATATTAGAAAGTTTGGGCGCTTTATTACTAGATACAATATGAGACCTTTTTTACAGAAAGTTCTTTTTGGTAAAAGAAAAACTGACAGTGCATTAGAGTAATGATTTTGTGCAGTGTTATATGTTTCAGACGGTGTGCAAAACAAAATTTTCTTTAAAAGAGCTGGTGGTAATTCTTATCTAGGAACAGTTTGTGTAGGATTCTGAGGTTTTTCGTTGTAGCGATGTATCTGAAATTTGTATGACCCTATGTTTCATTTGTTTAACTAAGTTTAATTTGATAGAATTTTTATGGTTTGTGGTATAAGTATTTTTCAGTTTTACCTACTTTATTAAACGTAGTGTAATTGAATCTTATAACAAAGGTGTTGACCACTTCACATCTGAAATGCTGACATCCCAATCGATGAAGAAGGTCCTCGAAAAAGCTGATTTGAAAAGAAAAGAAAGAACCGGAAAGAAGGCAACTGTTAAAAGAGGGATCTTCTCGAAGAAGCTGCCTCGAATAGAAAACAGAGAAACGAGAAGAAAGCAGCTGCTACAAAAAAATATAATTCACAAAGAGATCACGAGCTAGATGATGTGAATTCGAATAGCCCAGAAAATATTTACTTGATTTGTGGCGAATTAGGGAAGCACAAAGAATTATAATATCAATGTGCATCTTGTTTGAGTTTGGTCTATGCCGATTGCATGTGCGAAAATGTTTAAGGAACTGTATATATGACATATATAGCTCTAGAAAAGGCGGTCAGGGATGCCCAAATAGACAACAGAGGAAACATTTTTAATAAATCATCCCAAATTTTGGCATATGCACATGATATCGACCTAGTTGCCCGCACAACACGCAAGCTAGAAGAAATGTATACCACTTGTCAAACGCCTCAAAAAATATGGGCCTGCAAGTAAATGAAGATAAAACTAAGATAATGGCATCAACACCCAACAATAGAGCCAGAAACATCGGCCACCAATTCACGGTTGATAATTCTACCTTATAAGTGGTGGACAAATTCACATACTTAGGCTCCATGATCACCAAGGAGAACGTCATGACGGAAGAAATCAAGCGAAGAATAATCCTAGCAAACAAATGCTATTTTGGACTAAGTAGACATATGAGAAGCAGAAACTTAAGCCAAAAAACAAAAATAACCATATACAAAACCCTTATACAACCAGTGTTGACATATGGGTCGGAGACATGGACCATTTCCAAGGCAGATGAAAATCTCCTGCTTATATTTGAACGAAGGATCCTGAGAAGAATATTCGGTGGCATCTGTGAAAATGGTGTTTGGAGAAGGAGGTACAACTACGAGATATATCACAGATATAAACATATATTTGGTGGTAAAGACGTAGTATCCTTTATAAAAATAGGAAGACTAAGATGGGCAGGACATCTGACAAGATCACAGCAACAATCCTCCTAGAAGAATCCTTATGTCACAACCTGTGGGAAGTAGAAGTAGGGGTAGGCCAAAACTCAGATGGAGGGATGGTGTAGATGAGGATGGTAGACAAATAGGCGCAGCAAACTGGCAACAGTTGGCAATGGATAGAACTGACTGGCGTAATAAACTTGGGAAGGTCGAGGCTCTTTTATAGGGCTGTAGCACCAATGATGATGATGATATATGACATATGCGTTGAATAAATACTGAATTTAAATCATAATATTTTTTTTTATTAAAATAATTTTAAAAAAGTGTCAACAAAATAAGAGGATATAGAATGGGAAACAAAGAAATAAAAATATTCTGTTACGCAGACGATGCAATATTAGTTGCTTAAGATGAAGATAGTCTGCAAAGACTAGTCCACAGATTTAACATAAGAGCAAAAGAATTTAACATAAGAATCTTAACTCATAAATCTAAAACAATAGTAATTAGCAAAGGACCAATCAGATATAAAATAGAAATAGATAGCATCAATATTAAACAAGTAATGGAAATAAAATACCTTGGAATAATAATGTCGAGCTATGGAGACCTGGACAGATTGAGACACTTGAGACAGAGTGAGAGATTAAGTACAAAAAGCAAATAGACTGGTAGGATGCCATAATATGACAAAATCGACATATTATTAAAACAGAGATACAATCAAGAATTTATAAAGCCATTGTAAGACCAATACTGACATCTTCATCAGAAAACAGACCCGACACAGCTACAACACAAAGACTACTGGAAACGGCAGAGTTGAGAGTACTGAGAAAAATTACAGAAAATACGCTAAGAGATCGAAAAAGGAGTGAAGACATTAGAAAAAAATTTAATATACAGTATATAAACGAATGCACACTAAACAGAATAACAGAAAAAAAATGAAATAACCACTTAAGCAGAATGGGGGGGACCCCTGTAGTTAAAATAGCAAGAGATATATCACCATCGGTAGGAGAAGTATCGGACGATCGCGCAAAAGATGGAATGTCAACCTTTCATACAGGTATCAATCCGCCCTTGAACAAGCAGTATTACTTACAAAGAAGAAGAAGTAGAAGAACCAAAAACATAGAATTGATAACCTTAAAATGTGTATTTAGCGTTTGACTCTATGTACGTTTAGAATTAACTTTTTTCAGTTAACTATATCAATTAAAATAGTTTTAATAACTTAATAAGCAGCAATATAGACGGTTTTGGTTAAATACGTAGAATTCCCCCATTTTTGCTTAACTGTATTTTTTAAGATATAAATGAATTGTACTTTAAACAATCAGAATAAAAATCTTGGATGATAGTTGTATTGTAATTGTATTTTCTATCTATTTAAACTCCTAGTAGGAATTCTTGTTAAATAATTTTAGCAGCCCAAAATTGGACAGGTTATATACATATCTAAAGATACTTTTTTATTAGCGATATTAACCACATGTTTCTCTTTTTTACTACACAAATCCTCTCATAAATTGTGCATAAATTGTAGCTATTGTTTAAAATTGCAACTTTTATGTAACTCGTGGGAACAATAAGCAATTTTTACGCTTTGTCTGAAGGCCCAACACCGTGTAATTGCTACCTCAACCCCATTTAATGATCTTTTACCATTCTACAACACTGCTTTTCGTTTACAGAAAGCGAAAGACACGTTTCTTTTTTGTACAAGAGAGTAATCCGACAGTTTTCGAAACTTCACAAAGCCTATTAATTTTCGGATTATCCTTTCTGTGTAATTAATGCCAAAAATGTTCGCGTAATCAGCCAACCCCGGCAATTAGCCTGAAAATCGCACTGTGGCATTTACAACGTTGCCACCAATAAATTATGAGTATACTCCACATAATACTTTTATCGTAGTCATTTTTAAACTGCTGTACAAGGGTTTTAACTAAAAATAAATACTGGTTTATACGTTTTAAGGGATCCACAATGGTATATTAAGAATGATTTTATTTAACGTTTGTTATATTATTTAATTGGATATTAGAATAAAGAATGGCAAGGAACAAATTATTAGCTTAATTTGCCCATCACTACATTGACGTTACTTTTTGTTTCCAATATGCATTCAGAGTTTTCTACATTAGGTAAGTATTTTTTATAAAAAAATAATTACATTTTTTTTTTTATTTCAACTTTAACGTGCTCGGCTACTATGGCCACTTACACAGGTACTATAACATGAATTTTCATTACACAAACATTAAGTGTTACATTAAGAATATGTTACAATAATACGGAATGATAATAATATGTTATACAATGTCTAAATTAAAATCTAATTATATTTTTTGATATAAGTGTTCATCTCTAAGGAATTGTAGCACAGCTTTTATTTGGTCAGGGTTGTTTAGGATATCTCGTACTTCACTTTTGAGTTTGTATTGAAATCTTCTGGCCGGATGTTGATGGCATTCAGTGAGAATATGTTTGATTGTCAAATATGATTGGCAGATTTGACAGGAGGGACGGATGCTAGAGGACATTAGGTAGCCGTGTGTGAGTTTTGAATGTCCTATCCGAAGTCGTCTTATCACAATGAGATCTCGTCTTGAGAGGGCTGAATAGTCAAATGTAGGCTGACTGGTTATTGACGGTTGTATTTCGTGTAAGATCGAACGGTTAGAGTTCCAATGCTGCTGCCAAAGGAGTATGGTTCTTCTTTTAATATATGATTTTAGGTCCTTACAAATTTGAATTTTATCGGTGATTTCAGGTGATGCTGTAGCAAGTTTAGCATAGTGATCTGCAGTTTCATTGCCTTCTATACCAATATGAGATGGCAGCCAGATTATGGTAACTGTTATGTTTTGGGACAAGATAATTTGGTAAGAGTCTAGGATCTTTTGGACGATTGGATGATCAGTAAATATATTTTTGATAGAATAGATTGATGCTAAAGAATCTGTGCATATGGCAACCTGCTTATTAGGTGGAGATATATGGTTAAAAGCTTGCAATATACTAAATAATTCGCCAGTATGAACGCTGCTGATGGCTGGTATAAATGATGACTTAATTAGTGAATGAGAGATTGTAACAGAGCAGCCTACTCCTGTGTCATTTTTTGAGGCATCCGTGTATAATATTAGGTCGTATTTATTTGTATCTATAATGTCTTTAAATGCATTTATAAAAGATGTAAATCAGTCTTATTTGGTTTTTGGTTTACATTATAATTTTTTAGATTTCTTCCAAAAAATATTGAATTTTGGCGGTTTTTAGTAGATACAGTGTTTTTTGTTTGGTTTTAATTAGGTCAATTTAGTACTTCTGATTCTTGGTAAAATACACAACACTTTATTATATCATATTAAAGAATTATAGACGATATAATAGGTGAGGCTCAGGCCCGTATAAACAAATTCCACCAGATAAAAATAAAAATTCGGGTATGGATACAACAAATAATATTAAATATTTTGATATCAATAACAAATATGCATCAACAGATATAGGACCGTTCTATCTTATTGTTGAACCGGTAGCTGGTAATAATCATCGCTTATCACCTGTAAAGGTAGGACATTTTTTGTTCAATCATGCTGATTTTAAAAATGAGGTTGTTTACATCAAATTAATAGGTAGAAACAAAGTAAAAATTATTTTCAAAAGATTTTATACAGCAAATAAAATCATCGAACATGAGGTCATAAAAACAAACAATTTGGTCGCTTACATCCCTATGTTTTTTAATCACAAGAAGAGGATAGTTAGAGAAATTGACACGTTTTTAACAGAAAATTATTGATTAGAAAATATTGAGTGAGAGAGGAAATTAGTACAGGTAAAAAAATGAAGAAAAAAATATTAGACTCAAATAAGTAGATACAATATGTACCTAGACAAATGCTTATCGTGAAACAAAATAAATTTGG
Source organism: Diabrotica undecimpunctata (assembly GCF_040954645.1). NCBI lineage: Eukaryota > Metazoa > Arthropoda > Insecta > Coleoptera > Chrysomelidae > Diabrotica > Diabrotica undecimpunctata. The sequence continues at coordinate 21,702,341 of NC_092809.1, forward strand.
TCACATTTGTAGTAGAACCATATATTTATTCGGTGTTCCAGTGTTTTAAATGTACAAGATATGGACATAATCAAGTAAAATAAATGGATGACAGACGACATCTTGAAATTAATGGAACAACGTCGACTGATAAAATTTAATGAAGCAGAATATACACACTTGCAGAGAAGAATAAAAAAGGAGATCAAATTAGCCAAAGAAAAATGGATGAGAGAAAGTTGCGACGAAATGGAGGATGTAATGTCTAAACACGACTTATTTAATATGCACAAAAAACTAAAATAAATGAGTAACATATTTAAAAACGAGTTCCCTCTGTATTCGTTGACAATAATAACAAAATTATTGTAAATGAGCACGAAATAAGAAAAGAATGGCAGCTGTATATATCAGAGTTGTTTGAAGATGACAGGAATAATATTGCCGAATTTTACCACAACTGTACTGACGGCCCATAAATTATGAAATGCGAGGTAGAACACGCTATAAATAATGCTAAAATTAGAAAAGCTTGTGGTCCAGATGATACACCAACTGCTGGAGTTGCTGAAACTAATAGAGGATGATAACATAAAAGTAGCAGTAAGACTTTTTAATTCAATATATAACACCGGAGTGATTCCTACAGATTCGCTCAAATCCATCTTTGTCGCAATACCTAAAAAACACAATGTGAGAAATTGCTCAGAATATCGATTAATTAGCCTAATGAACCACACTCTTAAAATCTCCCTAAGAATACTTCAAAACAGAATTAGACGCAAATGCGAAGATCTCGAAGATACCCAATTTGGTTTTAGAAATGCTATGGGAACCAGGGAGGCACTTTTTGCGCTTAACATTCTATTACAAAAATGCCGTGACCAAAGAAAATATGTATTTGCATGTTTCGTGAACTTCGAAAAGGCATTTGATAAAGTACAGCATGTAAAATTAATACAAATACTGAAAAATATCGGAATAGATGACAAGAATATTCGTGTCATTAAAAATTTGTACTGGAATCAAACTGCTATCGCAAAAATTGGATATAACTACACCGATGAAATCTCTATACAACAAGGAGTCAGACAAGGTTGCATTTTGTCGCCAACATTGTTCAATGTTTACTCCGAGCAATTACTTAAAAAGGCACTTGAGAGACAACCATATGGAATAAAAATCAACGGGGAACTACTTAATGTGATTAGATATGCAGATGATACAGTAATTCGGTCAGATAGTATTGAAGGTCTCCAAATTCTGCTTGATCGTATTCATGAGGAAATGGGCATTAAAATAAACTTAAACAAAACCAAATTTTTTACTGTTTAGTTGTGACCCACATCCCGATGCAAAACTTCAATTAAACGAAGCCCAAATTGAGAAAGTTCACAAAATGACATATTTGGAAACTGTGATAACAGACCAACTAGATCCAAACATAGAAATAAAATATAGAATAGCAATGACTAAAACTACTTTGATAAAAATGAAGTCATTTCTTTGCAATAATTATCTCAGTTTAGATCTAAGACAAAGAATGGTTAAGTGCTATGTTTAGTCCGTACTTTTGTATAGTGCAGAAGTGTGGACGCTAAAAGTATCGATCATGAACAAAATAAGCATTGGAAATGTGGGTTCATAGACGAATTGTAAAGATACCTTGGACAGCAAGGAAAACTAATGCAGAAGTACTAAGGAGCGTCAACAAAGATAGAAAACTGCTAAAGACTGTTAAACATGGAAAAATTTGTTATCTGGAACATATAGTAAGGGGAAGTCGATATAAAATATTACAACTGATCCTTAAAGGTAAAATAGAGGGCCGTAGAGGTGTAGGAAGAAAACAAGTTTCTGGGTTAAAAAACATTCGTGAATGGACACAGATATCAAATGCAGGACAATTATTTCATATTGCAGAAGATCGAGAAGCCTTCGCAATGGTGATCGTCAACGTCGGATAATTCTGATATGGCACGCGAAGAAGAAGATGGACATACTGCAAAATACTGTAGAAGTACAACAAATAATTGTACGATGTGGTCGTTAAACATCGTAGCATTTGTAAATTTCTTCAAATCCCCTCGTATATGTAATATACTGAAATCCCCTCTTATATGTTTGAAAATCGAAGAATATTTTTAATGTTTCTCAGTTCCTATCTTACAAGTTAAAATACGCAAAAAGTATTTTCAATTCCTGCTTAGGTCATAAGCCATTTTAAAGTTGTTTATTTATTTCGCAGCTGCGTATGTTGCCCGATATTCTTTGATTTATGTCGTCCGAAGTACTGCGTTTTCAAATTAATAATTTGCGTCATAGAAATAGGATATCTACGTCTTAGTTTTCTGTTTTGTTTATTTCAGCATTTGCTTATTTTCAAGTTATGCCAACGAATTTTTAATTTCGTCATTCTTACTTGGGTCGCTGCTGTCGGCACAAGTGTGGATGAATTCTTACTTGGGTCGCTGTAGGCTCAGTATGAATCCAAATTCACCGTCGAATTTGTAGTTTTCTGTTTTTGGCCCCTTTTGTGGAAATATGTAGCAGTGGAAGATAAATTGTGTAGTATACCAGAACATGGTAAAATTTTGAAGCAGTACATAGGGTGTGCCCACTATATGCAGTTGATTTGATTCCAACCTCAGTTTGTCGTCTCTGATCGTCATCGCAGTCTATGGAGACAGTTTTCTTTTGTTCCTGTTCGGAAATGATCCATCTAGCTTCTGCCCCGGAGATGTTAGCAAGATTTTCAGAAGTTTAAGTCCAAAATTTTATGTGAAATAAAAGGTAACATATAATGTATTAATTTTCAATGTAAAATAGACATTTTTTTTCTAAGTAACAATAATTGCTTTCATTAAAATTTAAAAGATTTATAATAATTAATAAATTATAAAATTTTAGAGTTTGACTTTAGCTGTCAAACTAATGTATATGTAATAATTTAATGTTAACTTATGACAGCACGTTTTATTATTTTTTTGATTTTAGTTTATTTTATTTTTAAAAAAGGTTAACCTCCATGCCATTTTGAAAGATTTTGTAGCAATCTCCTTTGTAAACAGATGAACATGTAACTTTTTTCTTTGTATTTGTGTATTTTACAACTATTTATATAGTATATTTTTTGTGTCATCTGTATTTGTGTAACTGTTTGTGGTAAGACGCAATAAATGTTAAATTTTGTTTTTTTAACATTTTGTTTATTTTTTTACTAACCCTCTTTTGAGTTCTTATTTGAAAAAGATATGTTTTGCATTTCTGATAATTATTTCTCTAGTTACAACTAGTTGTTGTAATGGTTATAATTAGGCACCTTGAAGTGGCGCTCTTTATAAATTACTAGAGGTGTTTCCTGTTTCTTTTTATTTTGTTCCAAGAGATTCATGACCCTTTATTTCATTTTTCTGTAGTTGCCCCAATCCAAACCCCTTGATATTTTTTACTTATCCACGACCCCAGCTCTCTTAACAAACCCTGAGTGCCGTTCGCACAAGTAGCGTTTATTTTACTTGCCCTATCTTCGCCCCCAGTAATTTCTATCCTCAATTTTCTACCCCTTATAATAATACCCTATGTGGTAGGCAAAATATTTCGTTACAAACACCCACACGTTGTAAACACGAAAATACAGACACCGAAGAATGCATAAAAGAATAATTTTGCATCTATTATAAAAGAAATTAATATCAATTTGTTTCGAAAAACTGTTCCAAATAATAATATATACAGTAGTTAAATATAGAAAAGAATGTCATAAAAAATATATAAAAATATAAGGAAATGGAATTGCTAGAACAAAATTACAGTTATTCTAAAATAACTTCTAATAACAGATTTGATGTATTGAGCAAGAAGATTTTCAGATATTCCTCTTCAGCCTTTAGTAATCCAACTTTGGATATAGGCCTCCCCCAAATCAATCCAGTGTCTTCTATTTTGCGTCACTTGCTTTCAGTCTCATTTTTGGTCTTCCTCTGCTTCTCTTTCCTAACCATGGCCTCCACTTTTGTATTTCGTGGTTCCATCTCTTATCCTTCAGTCGGGCATTGTGTCCTGCGAAGCTCCATTTTAATTTGGCAGCATGTTCTCCTCCTTTTCAGATATACAAGGGAGAATTAGAAATGATAATACTACAAAAATTGCCGTTGCATTTGAAAATATCTACAAAACATTTTATTTAGATGTCACAGAAATGCAGGTATTAAAAGACACACAAAATGAACTGAAAAATTGATGATGGAAATAACGACATTCAATAAGGAATTTAACATATTACAGTGAAATGCAAAATCTATCTTCTTCTTCTTTCAGTTTCCTGTCCGATTATCGAACGTTAGCGAGTATATTGGCAATAATAACTTTGTTTACGGCGGCTCTAAATAAATTAGCGGTGGTCTCTTGATACCATTCTCGGAGATTTCGAAGCCAGGATGTTCTTCTTCGACCTTGGCCTCTCCTTCCGGCGATCTTACGATTATCAGGTGTAGAAGATTATACCTCTCTGGATCTCTCATTACATGACCGAAATATTGTAACTTATTAATCCGCAAAAATCTATAGTAAATAATAAACCAAATCTTTTAAATCATATAAACCAATCAAAAAGTACCATAGTAGCAAAATCAAAATCAAACCATAGTAAGCATTGTGATGCATAGAAGACAGAACTAGGACACTTTTTTGTTTTTTCGGGAAGTAAGAAACAAGAGATGCTTTTGGAGTGAATCCGAAAATTAAAGATTTCTCTAAACGGTTCTTGTTTAGTAGAAATTCCCGAGGAACAAAGCTCTTATTTTTCTCTCAAGTCACATTCCTCTTGGAATTATAATAAGGCTCAACGAGTTGCTTTACAACTTGAGATGCAAGACCTTTGACTACTGTATTTCCGTTTTTTCCTGTATATGGTATTCCACCTAAAGGGCTGTATCCATGGCTCATTTTACTTGTGGCTTGCTCACGTTAATGCTAAACTTACTAGTGTTTTAGCCAACTCTTTCGTTTCTAAGATCTAATGTGCTACATATTTTACGATTTATTTAAATGTATTCCATTTCTGGTTTTTTGTAGACTCGCGATATGTATTCACAGTGGTTCTTATATCATTGATTTGCGTCTAATATCTTTCCATATGAAAAGGCAGGTTTTAGAAAAGGCTATTTAACTTCCGATCATCTGTTAACCACAAAAATATTAATAGAAAAATGTAACGAATACAAGTTTCCAGTTTTCCTAGCATTTGTAGACTACGAAAAAGCTTTCGATACCATAGAACACACGGCCGTAATAAACGCAATGCAAAATTGTAGAATAGACAGCAGATATATTAACTTAATAAAAGAAACTATGAACCAAGCTACAGCTACATACTACCTAAATGAAAATGAACACACGAACCCTGTACCATTAAACAGGGGAGTCAAACAGGGAGATACTTTTTCACCCAAACTGTTCACCTTAGTTTTGGAGGACGTTTTTAAAAACCTAAATTGGAAATATAAGGGAATAAACATCAATGGCCGCTACCTTAGTAATCTACGATTTGCAGATGACATAATCCTGATAACTACTGACCTACAAGAAATGCAAACCATGCTTTTAGAACTACATACCGAATCTTCTAAAATAGGACTGAAAATGAATTTAAACAAAACAAAAGTCATGCACTCCGAAGACACCGTGACAATAATAAACGATAAAGTTATAGAAAAAGTTGAAGAATATATATACTTAGGACAAAAAATTATACTAAATAGGGAAATTCAAACTGAAGAAATAAAAAGAAGAAGAAAGTTAGCTTGGGCAGCATTCGGTAAACTGAACTATATACTCAGAAATCAACAAATTCAATTACATCTTAGATCTAAAGTTTTTGATGCATGCATTAAACCGATATTAACTTATGCGGCACAAACATGGACAATCACAAAAAAGAATATGAATATACTTAGAGTCACTCAACACGCGATGGAAAGAGCAATGCTAGGTATATCACTTAAGGACAAGAAAACAAACACATGGATAAGACAGAAAACCAAAGTCACCGATGTGGTGCAAAAATCATTAAAGTTGAAATGGGAATACGCTGGACATGTAGCTAGGAGCGATCTAAACAAATGGCACAGATTAATTTTAATCTGGAGACCATACCAACACAAAAGACCCAGAGGCAGACCTCCTATGAGATGGACAGATGATCTGAAAAGGACTGCCGGGAAAAATTGGCTACAAGTAGCGTACAATATAAAACAATGGAAAGGAAGACTTAAAGAGGCTTATGTTCAGATGTGGACGTGAATGGCTAGACGAAGAAGAAGAATCTTTCCACGATTTGTTCTTCTTTCAGTAGGTATGTCATGTGTCTCTTCATTTTTACACCTCTCATGTTCGTTAGTTTAAGTAATATTATAAAAAAGTTATTTACATGAAACTTATTTCAAATTTATTACCTTTTTATCCAACGTTGTATCTAATTTACACATAAAACGAAAGTCATCAAAAGCAGATAACAATAAAAATAAAAGTATTTTCCACTTGCTTACTCTTCTAGTCATTGTGTAGGTAGATTTTCCGATTTCACCATCGACATTGCAACGCTGACAAAAGGAAACAAATGAACAATAAACAGTGTGCAAGTGTTGAAACGCAGATAACGTGATGGCGTTTCACTTTTTCAAAAGTGTAGGGCTCGTCGGGCGATTAATGAGGAATATTAACAGCCTGAAAGGTCCTTAATTTATAGCCTCAACGCTCTGCCACGTTCTGTTCAACTCCGACAGTCCCTCTGTTTTGTTGTTTAGTTTCACAACTTTCTGTTCGTTTTATGTTAATCATTTACTATATTTATCCAGGGTGTGACACTAACACGAAAAGGCCGGTACAGCTCCAGGTTAAAAAAGGTAACAATATGAAATATATTTTAGGTTATAAAACAATTTATAAATAAACTCATAATAGCAGTTTTGTTGTTAACGCCACTCTGTGGAATCACTTACTTTAGCAAGTTTGTTACAACCCATTTATAGAAAAACTATTTTTCCATGTTTGTCTCATGAAGAATTACGTAAGTTTTTATTTGTATATATATATATACATATATATATATATATATATATATATATATATATATATATATATATATATATATATATATATACATAATAATAATGGATTTATTACGGCTGTCGCCGCTTCTCCGTCCCCAATTTCCATCTTTTTCTGTCATATGCAGTTGCCTCTTCTAAGTCTCTTGCCGCCATTGCTTCATCAATATCGTTGCGCCAACTTCTCCGTGGTCGTCCTCTCTTTCTTCTTTTAGGAGGGATCCATTCCAGTACTCTCCTAGACCATCTGTACTCTGGCATTCTTTTAACAAGTCCGAACCAGATTAATTGTTTTCTTTCTATGTCATCATTGATATTTCTCTCCATTCTCATTTCGTTTCTTATTTGTTCGTTTCTAACTCTCTCCAGTTTCGATCTACCGCAGCTTCGTCTCAGATAATCCATTTCTGTCGTCATAAGTTTGTTTCTTTTAGCTTTGGTGACGTCCCATACTTCCGAACCGTAAAGTGTAATACTTTGGACTATACTACCGTAAATGTGTTTTTTGGTTTCTCGTCGAATTGTTTTTTGCCAGAGAAGAGAGTTTAAGGCACGGGTCGCTGCTCTGCCCTTGTTTATTCTTTCCCTGATTTCATCTGCGTTATTTCCCTTCTTGTTGAAAATGACCCCCAAATATTTGCAGGATTGCACGCCTTTGATTTTGTCGTCTTCCAAGACTAGCTCACATATTTCATCTGTTCCCACTAAGAGATATTCACATTTTGTCATATTCATGTTTAGACCTGCCACCTCATATTCTTCTTGCAGTTTTCTTACCATATAGCTAAGATCGTAGCTGTCTTCGGCAATTACTACCTGGTCATCCGCAAAGAAAAGTGTATATAGCTTGTTTTCTTCCACCGTTATTCCCATGTTTCTACATTTTTTTACCCATTTCACTAAGGATCTGTCCAAATAGATTTTAAATAAGGTGGGTGACAGACAGCAGCCTTGTCTTAGTCCCTTTGTTGTTTGAAAAGGAGAGGTGATTTCTTGTCCCATTTTAATTCTTGCAAAGTTTTGTTCGTAATATTTTTGAGTGGCGTTAATAAGAATTGGGTTTATTTTCAAGTTACCCATCTATATCCATAGTTGGGAGATCGGTACACTGTCATATGCTTTTTCCAAATCTATTAAAGCTATATGAGTTTCTCTATTTCTCTGCACTCGTTTTTCCATTGCAATTTTTAATGTGAAAATATTATCCATAGTGGAGCGTCCGGCCCTAAATCCCGCTTGTTCTTCGATTTGTTTGTCGTTAATATCATTTTTTATCAGGTTTCGTAGTACTTTTGAGTATAGTCGGCCTATAGTAGCAATCACTGCGATCCCTCTATAGTTGTTAGGATCCATCTCTGTGCCTTGCTTGTGTATTGGAGAGATATACGATTGTCTCCATTCTTCTGGAACTTCTTCTCCGTTTAAGCATCTTTCGAATAATTTTCGAATCCTCTCAAGCAGTTTTGATAATCCATACCTAATCAACTCTGGATGTATTTCGCCTGGGCCTGGAGACTTTTTAAATTTCATTCCCTTAACTGCTTTTTTCACTTGTTCTATTGATATTTCGATTCTTCCTTCTACTTCCACTTGTTCATTTGTCTGTTTAAACCTTTCTCTTCTCTCTGTTAATAAGTTCTCAAAATGCTCTACCCATGTGTTCTCTGGTATTCTATTTATTATGACTTGGTTTTTTGTCGTTGTTCTCATCGTTTTTATAGTTCTCCAGGCTTCAGAGCTCTTTGTCCCTCCTATAGTCTAGGTTCTCAACCTCCTGATTGTCTAGGTAATGGCATTTTTGTTCCCATGCACTATTTTTCTTTTTAACCACTTCTCGTTTGACTTCTTTATTCAAGTTTTTATATTGTTGTTTTGTATGTTCGTCTCCCTGTTGTAATAACTTTAGATATACTTCCTTCTTTCTTTTTATCTTTTCTTCCACATCTTTATCCCACCAATATGGTTTATCTACTCTCCGTACCTGTGGACCTAAGGCTTCTAGCGCATCGTGTGACTACGTGTAACACTAAAATCGAAGACTTAAGTACAAAAGTGTCTTCTCACGCAGCAACTAATAAAAAATTTTAGCAAAGAGTGGCGTCTTTGGAAAATACCCCAAATCTTTATTCTCATTTTAATAATTTCAGGCAGAAACTTTTTTAGAAAGAAAAAATCGTGAAAAAACGTTATTATGTTTGGAATACCGGAACGATAAGTCTCGGCCATTATAATTTTCTTTTCTTCGACTGAAGCTGCCAATAATATATTAAAGAAAAGTAGATCGTTATCACGCTCATCCTATCCATATTTATCTATTAAGTAGATCAAACTTCACTACTACTCAAATGCAACATTTACCAGATTTTTATCAAGAGCTCGAAGATAGGAAGAAAAATGTGGAACAAGAATTAGAGACATACCTCGTATTATTCCGATTGCTCCAAATAAACGGGCACGCAAAGAGGAAAATTCTCCAGTACGTGAATCTGGTCCCAAGATTAATAAAACATTTCGGCAATACAATTAATATCACATTCTGGAACTATCAGAGTTTCAAAAACGTGCATGAAATCTGTAACAAATTTGGGGATCTTAGCATTTTATATATTACAGAAACTTGGCTCACTCATCCTCTGAAAATTACCTCGGATTATTTTTTATCTCATCATATTATTAGGAGTAGAGTAGGAGGCTACTAAAGAAAAAACCACTGGAAGAGCAAGTGGTAGACTTATTAGTAATAATTTTAACTCCTAAATTAAGGAGGACCAGATCTGACCAAACAACTATTAAAACTAATCCAAAAAATAATGGAAAAAAACAAAATTCCTCAAGCACGGAGATCGAGTAACCTAATACCCCTCTTCAAAAAGAGAGACAATTAGGACCCTGAAAATTTCATAGGAATTAATTTATTAAACACAACACTAAAATTAACAATCGAATTAATAACAAATAAACTGAATGAAATTATTACACTAGCAGAAGAACAACAAGGTTTTGGGTCGGGAAGATCATGCACCGATGCTATATTTATAATGAGACAAGTAAAAGAGAAATCATTAGAATACAATAAACTGGCATATCTATGTTTCGTGGACCTTACGAAAGCATTTAACCGGGTCAAATTAAAGGACGTTATCCACTTCTTGTACGCAAGAAACTTCAAAAAAAAAAACACAATAAAAGAAAAAGTAGAAGAAGAACGAACTGAACCTATTGAAGCTGACAATGGAATAAGACAGGGAGATTCCCTGACTCCACTATTGTTTAATCTTACCATGGATGAAATAATAAAAAAGTAAGCACTTAAAAAGGATACCAAACGGGAGAAAATATTCCATTTGGTTATATTGTCCTTTTAAATGTAGAAGGTGGTTGGCACTTTTTTATCTTTTTCAAGTTTGTATGTAGTTAGGATTTTATCTTTCAAAATAAAATTTTTAAAATTAACCAAAATAAAAATCAGAATCTTCTACGACCTTAGCCATAATATTCGTTTTCCATGTTTGGACCATGCCTTGTTTGAACGACCTCAATGTGGGTGTATCTTAAAGTTTCACTACTACTATATGTGTCTCCGTGTAGGGGCAGCGTAGGCTTTTTGGGTGGTCGCAGTAACTCAAGTACTTAATGTATCGTCTAGCAAGCTATCTAAGGGACTTATTACTAATCAGCTCGTCGTAGTGGATGTATCCATCGAAAATAATATCGACGTAAGATGCCTCAACTCAGCAGATGTAGGTAGCGACCATAGCCTAGTGTTATGTAAAATAAGAATCATCCTGAAATACTTCATACCCAAGAGAGCGGCGTCAACACAATCAAAAATCAAAGTTAAAAGACAAAATACGGAATCCACGGAATACTTATACAGAAAAAGAATATCAGAGAAGATCGCTGAGAATGAAATATTAGAAAACGAAACATCGAGGAAAGCTGGGAAAAACTCAAAAATAACATAATTAGCGCAGCAACATAATCACTTGAAGAGAGGAAAGTAACGAACACTAACATATCAAAAAAGAAAACACCATCGTTTAGAGAGGAAGTGAAGACGAAATATCTTGTTAAACTATATCCAAAAGACCGAAAACCAACTATTGGGCAAGACCTTCCCCCACAGTAACTCAAACACACAAATACGTGACTAGGGGTGGAAAAATATCTTTAGGTTTTTAGATTTAAGTATTCATTTGTTATGGTGTTATGGTTTGGTTTTTGGAGAAGGAGGTACAACTACGAGATATATCACAGATATAAACATATATTTGGTGGGAAAGACGTAGTATCTCTTATAAAAATATGAAGACTGAGATGGGCAGGATATCTGGCAAGATCACAGCAAAACAACACTCCTTGAAGAATCCTTATGTCACAACATGTGGGAAGTAGAAGTAGGGATAAGCCAAAACTCAGATTGAGGGATGGTGTAGATGAGGATGGTAGTAGTAATAAAATAGGCGTAGTAAACTGGCAACGGTTGGCAATGGATAAAATTGACTGGCGTAATAGACTTGGGAAGGTCGAAGCTCTTTTATAGGACTGTAGCACCAATGATGATGATGATGATTCATTTGTTATGGACTCATCTTTGTTTTAAAATTTTTCTATTTTTTTTTTAATTATTCAAATTTAGAATTATATTTTCTAAAGAAATTTATGCTATTTTTTTTTAATGTAGAATAACTATATCCACAGTTTTTTAAAATATATTATATTAAATTGTATAAAATCTAATGTTTGGATGTCGAAAAGTGTACACAATGAGAATAGCTTAACAACATTTTGGCAGACACACAAACGCAAATATATGACTATAATCAAAAACCGTCTGCCTAGCTATGCAAAGAGACTCAGATTATGTTTTTAATCAGAATCCACATGCAGACAGTATATTAAAAAGGTAAATTTAACTAAAAATTAATGTCCCTGGCAACGGCGGCGAGCAAAAAGGTTAACAAAAAGTGTCAGGTAAAAAGTGGAAATGAGACAGACCAACCTGTATCCAAAAATTCTAATTAGAAATTTAGCTGGGTCCAAAATTATCATTTTAACGCTTGACTTATCTCTATTAAAATATAAATTTGCACTTTTTAAATACGATAAAAGAAAACCTGAAGATTTCATCTCGAGCCAAGCCTAAAGGATTTAAATTACCAAGAATTTTAAAAAGATTAAAGAAAGTTTGAATAAACATCAATAATAAATTTGAGTTATTTAATTATTAATGCCAAAGAGGTATTTCCCGAAAATGAAAAGAATTTTATTTTAAGATGTTAATTCTTAGAAGCGCTTTTTATTAAAGATTTTGAAAGCAAGCAGGGATTGAGGTTTAGATAAATAAAGATATAAAGATGTTTTTTATATAAATTGTTTTTATACAATAAAACTATATCATACTATAAATTTACAAGTATTTAGTTTGCATAACTTATATTAAATTCGTTATTTGTAAACTCACAAATACCACCTCAAATAATTGGATGAAAAAGCCAGAAAAAATTCTCCATATCTGCCCACGATTGTCTAAAATTCGCTTTTCTGTGCAATGTTGTACCGGTTTGTTTCCTTATCTCATAGTCCCATCTTAAATTTGGACGTCTTGTTGGTCTCTTGGCGCCTCTTGGATACCACAGCGTAATTCTAGTGGACCACCTATTGTCAGTTCTTCTCGCTAAATGTCCCGCCCAATGCCACTTTAAAGATTTAATTCTATGGATTACATCAGTAACCATGGTTTTTTGTCTGATCTATTCTATTCTTTTTCGATCTCCCTTTATTATACGTAGCATGCATCGCTCCATTAACCTTTGAGTGACTTTGAGTTTCGATATTTTCTCTTTCTTTAGTGTTCAAGTTTCGTATCCGTATATCGTGATTGGTAGTATACACTGACCGAATGCTTTTTTTTTCAGATAGATTAGCATCTTCGATTTGAATATAATAGTGAAACCTCGATTATCCGTCTCTCTATTAACCGTCACCTCTGTTAACCGTCAGGGTCCATACATAAGTTATATTGACAACATATAAGTAAAAATTTTTTAGTCATCAATTCATTTTGTTTAATCATTGCGATAAGCCAAACGAAATTCGTTGAAATGTACACGTGAAGTTGTGCCACCACCGCATTTTTTTTATGTAAATAATTATTGTTCTTATTTAGGGCTCTGGACTAAATTTTAATTTAAATAGGTAATGATAAATGATACAGTGCTTTTAGAATTTCATTTTTAGAATCGCAAGCCGAAAATAATACCGCAGAGCACAGTGATTATTACAGTTATTATCTGTGTGTCAACATAATTCAGTTTGATTCAAATTCGAATATTGATTGTGTCACTTAGTCGCATTGAGCAACAAGTATGATGTTCCGAGAACAACAATCAATGATTTGAAGCAAAATGCTGAAGGAATTGAAAAGTATACTTTGCAAATGGAATCGTTGGATGGCCGGATGAAACATAGACAATGAAAAAAAGCAACAAATGAATCACTCGACACGGCACAACACAATACTTTGGTTCGTTCAAAAAAGAAGCAAAGGTGTTCCTTTGTCTGGACCAATTGTTACCGAAAAAGCGTTGTTTTTCAACATAAAATTGAATAACAATACTTCATTCAAAGGAAGCAGCGGTTGGTTGGAAAAGTTCAAAAATCGCCACGGTATACGGGAACTGAAAATCGTAGTTGAAAACTTGAGCGCCGCAAGTAATGAAATCGTTGACGAATATAAAAGAATTCGCTGACTGGTTCAAAAAGGTATGTACTGCAAACCAAAATTTGTTTATCTATTTTTCTAACGTCTTGTTTTTAAAGTTTTTATAATGGATGTTCGACAATACTTGCAAGCAACAAATTTGCCACCAATGGCGATTCTCATTTTGGCCAATGCACCTGCTTATCCTGAAGCCGGTATGCTCCGAAGTGACGATGAAAATATCACGTGCTCTTTTCTGCCTGCGAACACAACATCATTGATACAGCCAATGGATCAGTCGGTCATTAAAACATTCAAAAGAAGATACAGAAAAAAATTTATTCAAAACCTAGTTATGGAAGAGGAATATTCTTTGCCAGAATACTGGAAAGCATACAATTTAAAAAACGCAGTCGACAATACTGTGGATGCTTGGGCTGATGTTTCGGAAGTAGCGCTGAAAAGAGCGTGGAATAAATTATGGCCCGAATGAACTCAAAATGAAAATGCCCCCGTGACAACCGAGCGTGATGCGGTAACAAATGAAGTTATGGCTGAATCAACTGTTTTGTTTTCGTTGCCTAAAGATGACATAAACGAATGGTTAACATGTGATGAGGGCGCAAACGGCTATCAATTGCTGACAGATAATGAAATCGTTAAACTGGCAACAGAGGCGGACGAAACTGATTCAGAAGCTGACAGAGACTTTGATGGTTGCGACGTTGATGATGCTATTGCAACTCACAAAGATTTGCGTAAAGAAGCTAGAGAAGCTGCATCGCACATACAATACAAATACATACACACACAAGCAAATAAGGTTGATTTGCTAGATGTAGAAGACATTGTAAAATGTGAAGTAACAATAACACAAACAAAGATTTCGGAATATTTTAAATCAAATTGATTCGACTGTACTCCCTCTTATATTGTCAAATAAAACATACAAATAAAATTTAAGAGTTATACTCTAAATTTTTTTTAATGTTCTGTTAACCGTCTTTTCGATTATCCGTCATACTCTTGGTCCGGTTCCCTGACGGATAATCGAGGTTCCACTGTAACTGCATTTCTACCAAAAGATGCCCAAGCTAGTTTCATTCTTCTGTTGATTTCTAGAAGTAAGGAGCCAGATTTATGTATTAATTGTCCCAGGTATACATACTCGTCTACTATCTCAAAGAGCAGTGTTGTTTATTATTACATCTTGGACATCCACTAGCTCGTTATACATGGTTTTTGTTTTTGTCAAGTTCATTTTTAGGCCAACTTCGTTGCTACCTGCATTAAGGTCGCTTATAAGTTCTTGTAGTTCTGCAGGAATATTAGCAATCAGAACGATGTCGTCTACAAATCTTAGATGGCTGAGGCATTCTCCATCAATAGATATTCCTTTGTTCTGCCAGTTCATTTTGCTGAATATATTATCTAGAATTTCAGTAAAGAGCTTTGGTGATATTGAGTCTCCTTGTCGGGAGAAAAGAAGAGGACAAAAGACAGCGCGGAAGGAAACCGCGAAACAGAAATAATTAGAATTGACGATGATACCCCAAAAGAAAAACGGCCAGCAAATAAGAGATCCAGACAAAGAAGTAGTGAGGACGAAAAGTCTGAACTACAGGCATTAAGGACACTATTAAAGAAAAAGGACGCCAAAATAACGGCCCTTAGAAAGAAGATTGAAGAGTTGCAGGATACAATGGTTGCCTCACAAAGGTCAATCATTGATCATATGGATCAAAAGTTCAAACAATTGAACGAGGAGAAATCAAAGAAAAAGGAAGATAGACTGGAAAACCAGGCCACAAAGAAAACTGAAGAAAACTTCAAAACTCAGGCCAACACAAAAAAGACCAAATCCACGGGAGCAATCCCAAAAAAATCCCAATCAGCTGAAAAGCCAAAAGCCGCCGAAAAGCAGAAAGAACAAAAGAAAGCAAAAAAAGAAGATTTCCCTCCTTTCACGCCCCCAAAGCAGCAGCAGGTAGTAGAAACTGCGCAGAAAGGTGATGCGCAGACCGATCGACGCCCTCCGTCTCCATCACAAATGGAAACAGAAGAAGCACCCAAAAAACCAACATAGACACCGAAACCTCCTGTAATAAAAATAACAGAGCGTTAGCTACACTGGCGCAATATTAAATATTGCCCAGAAACAAAATATCATTACGGCAAATAAACTGTCAAGAAGTGGAAGAGAGACGCTGATACAAGCAAAAAGCCCAGACGACTATCGAAAGATGGTTAAAATCATTGAGAACTTCAATGAGAACACGCCAATACAATGGATAGCCTTTTCGCTTGAGGAAGAGACACCTTCCCATGTTTGTCATGACGGTGGAGAGGGAAGACGTCTAAAGATTAAAGCGCATCACCAACCTGATGCACATGGAAGTATTAATAGAGGACCTCAGAAAGGCAACAGGGCCCACGCAGTGCTTCAACTGCCAGGAATATCACCATGCACAAAGAGCGTGTTTCAAAACATATCGATGTGTAAAGTGCGGTGAAGAACACCAAAACAGAAGTTGCCAAATGCCCAAAGAACAAAAGGCAAAATGCGCAAACTGTCACGGACAACACCCCGCAAATTTCAGAGGATACCCAAGATGTCCAACTTGGGGTCGTCAACAACAACCCCTAACAAGACAAAAACCAACGACACAAAGAAGGCCGCAAATCACACACAGCGGATCTTCCTACGCGCAGAAAACAAAAGCCCAAGAAAATGAGAATACAATTCTCATTTCCAGAAAACACCAAGATAGCCTAGTAAGCTCTGTAAAAGAGCTACTTACAAGGGTCGTCAACGAGGCGATAGCGGACATAAAGCTAGCACTAAACTGGTGCAAGCAAATAGGGGATACTTGAGGATAGGGTCCTGGAACCCAGGAGGCATAAGGACCAACCAGAATATACTGGACGAACTGGTCAATATATACGAAATGGACGTTGTAGCCATACAAGAAACAAAACTCACGAACAATATAAACATCAAGTTTCCAGGATACGATATCTACATGAACGATAACACAGCAAGATCAGATGGCACAGCAATACTAATGAAAAAAGGCATAGGTCACATCAGAATTCTAACACCACAATTAAATACTATGCAAGCAACAACAATAAGAGTACAAATGAGGCAAGGAGAAGTCAGAATTAAATCCGCCTACGTGAGACCACAAGATCCACTGATCAAAGATGACCTAAACACGTTTCTAAACGACGAACCCTCAATAATAATAGGAGACCTAAATGCAAGATCCCCAAACTGGAACGACAGAGCTACGAACAGAAATGGAAGACTACTAAACACATATATCGAAAATAATGACGACGTTATGGCAATGGCCCCTACAGACTCAACGCATTATCCAGGAAACGGACTTCCTACACACATATACATTGTAATAGCAAGAAACCTAGGGCTACAAACAGAAATACAAACACTAAACGAAGGCACAACGGACCACAACCCCATACTATTAGAACTAGTAACGTGGGAAGAAGAAAGCAGAATTAAAAGAATCAAAAAGAAAACAAAGTGGACAAACTTTAAAAGACTCGTGAGCATAGGAATTAATATAGTTTCAGTGATAAACAACCCACGAGAAATAGAAGACAGAGTCCTAGAGTTGGAAAACATCATCCAACTAGCGCTCAGAAATAGCAATACAGAAGAGGAAGTAGAAATGCACACAGGAAGATTTAAGGATATAACACAAGTAATAAAAGACTTGATAAGGGAAAAGAATAGAGCAAAGCAGACCGCAAGAAAGACAAGGAATCAGGCAGACAAAAATAGAGCAAATAGGCTAAATAGAGATGTCAAAAGAGCATTACAACAACACCGTAGTGAAAGCTGGGAAAACCACATAAGAGACATGGAGGAGCAACGACCAAACATGCAAAATATCTGGAGGCTTCAAAGGATATTGAGAAATGACAGAAAGCCAATCCCTCCACTACATGGAGAAAACGGAATAGTATACACCACAAAGGAAAAAGCAGAGGTAATGAGGAGTACTCTCGAGAGAGAGTACATTAAATTACCACCCAGACGAGGACATCGACTTTATAGAAGAAGTCGAAAGACAAAGAGAAAGACCCGAAAATCCAAACGAAATCATCCCTCTTACATCACCGGAGGAGATAAATGAATTAATCAAAAACAGTTCGCCGAAAAAAGCACCTGGTCCCGATCAAATCACGAACAGGACTCTAAAATACTTACCAGCGAGAGCCATAGTATATTTAACAAATATTATTAATGCGATGCTATATAATTATGCGATATACCTTTTATAAAGGATTTTAATAAATTTTTTATATATAACTTGTTATTTTCTGATCGTGAATATTTAAATAGAAACTTTTTTATTTCCTGCACTACCTAGAACGACATTTACATGGTGGTAACTGTCAAACGCGAAATTGTTAAACGCGGGAAATTTAAATAATGGTTAAGTTTTCTGATTACATTTTTTTTGTGAAATTTTCCTAAATTCTCACAGTATTCTTCTTAAAGTTCCATCTCCTATCGGAGGTTGGATATCATAACGGCTATGGTCACTTTGTTGGCTGCTGATCTGAAAAGTTGTAGTGAACTACAGTTAAACCATTCTCTAAGGTTCCTCAGCCAGGAGATGCGTCTTCTTCCTTGGATCCTTCCTTGCATAATAATTCTCAGCAGCTCATATTTTTCTCCTCTGGTTATATGACCCAAATACTCTAATTTTCTTTTTTTTATGCTGTTCATAATTTCTAACTCCTTATTTAGACGTCGTAGTACCTCAGCATTAGTAATCCTTTGAACCCACTGAATTTTTAATATTCTTCTGTAACACCACATTTCGAACGCTTCTATTTTTCTTATGTGTTGTTTCTTCAATGTCCAAGCTTCCATTCCGTATAGTAAGATAGAAAATATGTAACATGTTAGAGCCCTCAATCTGAGATGCAACTTGCCTTGCAGTTTCAATTCGGACTTTGATTTCTCTGCTTTGGTCATTTTTGTCATCAACCCAGGTTCCCAGATATTTGTATGTCTCTACTTTTTCTATTTGGATTTGCTTTATCATTAATCTTTCATTTCCATGTTGCGTTTTTGAGACAATCATAAATTTAGTTTTTCTCTTATTTATTTTTAGTCCGTATCTAATGCAATAATCGTTAGTTCTATTTACCAATTCTTGTAGCGATTCCAGGGTGTCTGCCATTATAACGGTGTCGTCAGCGAATCTTATGTTATTTACTATTCTTCCGTTTACAGAGATTCCGTCACCCAGATCCGCTATCGCTTCCTGGAATATGGCTTCACTGTACACGTTAAACAGTAATGGTGACAGAATACAGCCCTGTCTTACTCCTCTCTTTATATCTATATTTTCGGACTTTTGTTCTTCTATCTTTATATTGGCCTTTTGATTCCAATACAGATTGATAATGATTCGTAAGTCTCGTCTGTCTATATCTTTGTTTCTCAGTACTTCTATTAGTTTTTCATGTCGGACCCTGTCGACACCCTCACAGTATTAGAAAACTTTAAAAAATACAATTAAATCAATAAAGTCGTTCATAAGGAATGGCGTGACATAGGGAAATAGGGATTCATTTTTATCTACTGCATAGATGTCTCAAATAATAAAATAATATAAAGTTAATATAAAAAAGAAAAAAAAACTCTCAGAACCTTAGTTTGTCGTGTAAGTACTATTAATTTTACTTTAAATAAGTTGTTGATTAAAAATTTTTATTAAAGCTTGTTGTCCTTTTCCAATTTTGTAGAGCGCGGCTGACCAGGCACTTCAATTTTACAAATAATAACCTCATCTCTCTCCATACTCTACAAAACTAAAATACATATTTGTAAAAGGAATTCATGCTATTTGAAATGTTTTCTGTGGCGGTAATATCGTGAATGAAAACCAGTTCCGAACATTTTATCTATTTTGGCCAATGCATTAATTTAATTAACTAATGTTAACGTATATTCTTTTTTGTTTTGATTCGTTGTTCGTGAATTTCATATATGAATTAAAACGTTACATAAATGGCGTACAAAAACATTTTAAAATTTATAATTTTATAACTTTAAATAAAATCAAAACAAAATTAGAGAATGATAATACATTGGCAACTAGAAAAAGACTAAATATATCAGCTATAATGGAGTTATTGACATTGTGTACTGATAATACCTATTTTTATCTGAATAATGTATTCTATAAACAAAATTTTGGTCTGGCAATGGACTCTATCTCTATTATTAGCCGATATATTTATGGAATATTTTGAAACAAATATTTTCTCTAAACAAAATTAAAAG
This sequence comes from Diabrotica undecimpunctata, assembly GCF_040954645.1. Classification (NCBI taxonomy): domain Eukaryota; kingdom Metazoa; phylum Arthropoda; class Insecta; order Coleoptera; family Chrysomelidae; genus Diabrotica; species Diabrotica undecimpunctata. The sequence goes on from NC_092809.1 coordinate 21,722,466, forward strand.
TCCACAGTATGGTAGAGATATGTAGATGATGTATTCTGAATATAGTCTTATGGATCGGAGTTGTTGGATACATTCCTGAAAGATAATTGTTGATCAACTTCTTTCTTCTTTATGTGCCGTCTTCTACCGAAGGTTAGCGACCATCAAACGATAGGTTTCTCTGTTTTGTGCCGCATGTATTATGTTCGCAGCTTCTGGTATTTGAAACCATTCTCTCAAGTTTCTCAGCCAGGATTTCTTCTTTCTGCCCAAACCTCTTCTACCTTCAATCTTGCCTTCCACGATAAGCTGTAGCAGACTGTACTTATCATTACGGAACACATGGCTCAGGTATGACGCTTTCCTTCTTTTAACAGTTGTTAACAATTCCAGCTCTTTACCCATTCGTCTTAATACCTCTGTGTTGGTCACTCTGTCTGTCCAAGGTATTCTCAGTATGCGTCGATACAGCCACATTTCTAGAGCCGCTAACTTCTTTATAGTTGCTGCTGTTAACGTCCACCCTTCAACTCCGTAAAGTAGCGTAGAGAGTACGTAGCATTTCATGGCGCGCCATCGGAGGTTAACGCTTAGGTGGCGGTTGCTTAAGAGCTTTCTTATTTTGATGAATGATCATCAAAATGTTGATCAACGATAAAGAAAAAATAATAGCATTTACCATGGAAAAAGAATATAATAACACATTACCTTTTCTGGATGTTTTAATCTCTAAGAGCGATACTGGATATAAGACTTAGGTGTATAAAAAACCAACACACACCAACAGAACTCTTAAGTACAAATAAAATCACATCAACATTAAAAAGATGATTATTAAATATAAGAGCCAGAATTACTTGTTCTAACAAAAATTCGTTCTTAGAGAAAAAACATTTGTTAATATCTGTTTTATTAAAAAATGATTATCCTTTATCGTTTATAAATAAAGACTTCTCAACAATCGACCGAATCGACCAGAACAACTTAGAACGAGATCCTACAGCATACACAAGGAATAATACGAGGAAAATAACAATACCATACATAAAGGGATTATCAGAAAAACTTAAAGGATAGAAAATAAATTTAACATTTCAACAACATTCAAAACAATAAACACATTGAGATCTATTTTATCTAAAACTAAACCTAACAATGAACAAGAAAGAACAAAGAATTGTATTTATAAAATACCTTGTGAATCCGATCAGTTTTATTTAGGTGAAACATCAAAATCAGTAGATGTTAGAATAAGTAAACATCAATCTTATATTAAAAATGAAGAATTAGATAGATCTCAGATAATGTAAACACACATGGATAAATGAACATAAAGTTCAATGGAACGATTCAAGTATAGTCCTAAAAGAAACAGATGGTAAAAAGAGAAAAATGAAAGAAGCGGCTCTAATTATACTAAATGGGACCAATTGTCTCTTAAATACTCTATTAGTGAGTTAGTATCATATCGAGGATACATCGTTTATGTTTTTAGATAACAGACATATAAAATCAGAGTTTGGTGTTTATTGAGAGTAGACTAAATATAAGACCAAGTACTTACCGTGTCGAGATAGTGTTATGTTTTCCTCATAATTTACTATGCAATCATTTACAGGAGAATTTTGCTGTCATCATTGCATGTGGTTGTCTTTTTAAAAACAAATCACATTCTATGATTTTTCTGACGGATATTCTCAGTTAAAGTTTATTTCATGCAATCCAACGAAACGTACTTTAAACTTTAATTGTGGCTTATTTCCAATCAAAATAATAGTTGCAATGAATTATACATATATTATAAAAAGGCATCTCAAACATATTAATGACATTTTTTATAATCTTATATTGTAAAATTTATAATAAAATGCGCAACACGTTATTATACTAAGGGCAAATTAGGTTGAATCTATAATTAGTTTTTTTATTACAAAATATTTAAAAAAAAAAGACTAAAAGATGTCGAGAATCAGGAAGGCACCGCCCATAAGTTTGATTATAAACAGGCTTAGAAAATATGTTTATTCAAACCAATTCATCGGATTTCGATCTCTCAAAAGACACTCTCGCACAATATAAATGTTCCGTTACAAGGAAATCCTATACTTGACAAGCAACCGTGTCGGTGAGCGGTAGCTGGCGTTTCTATCTCGGCCTAATGACATTCTATCGCGACTTTACTGCTATTCTCTACCTCTTCATTGTGGACTCAAATATGTGTATGATTTTCATCATTCAAAATAATATGTAGAGACAGTAAGGAATTAGTGGTATTGGACATATGCTATTAAAATTCATAGACAACTCAATAGTTACGAGAAAATGTATTAATCCTCTAAATGACGTTTTATATTGCACTGAAATAATCCATCGCTAAGCTACTACACTTCAATCAAAAGTATTTCATTAAATAATAGTAAAAACACTTATTGTTGCACGCTATAGATTTAATGACGTCATAAATAACAAGTAAATATTTTCCAAGCTATAAATATAAACAATTATTGCGTACGTTATTTTATTATATAAAATAAAAACAACTGTTGATTTAAAAACTTGATATTCTTGAATGGTAAAAAGTTTCTTCCTTTTCTTCTTTGTTTTGGTATCAGTTCTATATTTTTTTGGCTCACACATCTATTTTTGCTTTCACGGTATATATGGTCGCACCACCCTAGGTATTTGTACTCCAATTTGTATCAACTACATTGGTATCAGTGTCCATTCTTTGTCTTCTTCTTCTTACCCATATCATCATATGAGGTTGGCAATTACTTTAGCCCACAAAACCTTATTCAGGGCTTCCATAAATAATTCCATCGTAGTTGTTCCGGTCCACTGGTTCATCTATTCTTTGTGTTGGCCTATTCTTGGCAATATAGCTTTAATGGTGATATGATATTTCCACGATATTCGTAACATTCTGCGGTAGCACCGCATTTCGAAAGCTACTATTTTTTTACTGGTGGCCTTTGAAAAGCTTCCGTGCCATACAAAAAAGTTGAAAACACATATCACCTGAGCACTTGCAATCTAATATGTATATTAAGCAGCAAGTTATACAGTACATTCCTCTTTTGTTATTTATGGATTTCTTAATTCTGATGTGAACTTGATACGGCCAATGCAAGTGATACCAATCCTTGTTCAGGTTACAGCCCAGGTATGTGAAATGCTAAGCAATTGCTCATTAATCATTGTTTAAAAAGAATTTATGGTTAATAGTATGATTTTTGGTGTTGGTCGTTCCCTTGGTTTCGCCAATGTTGAGACGTATGCCATAACGTCTGCTAACAGCGTCTATTATATCAATTAACCTTTGAAGTCCATCTGAAGTCCATCATTAAATTAATTAAAATCAAATAAAATTAAACAAAATTAAAATTAAATAAAATTAAACAAAATCTAAATTAAATAAAATTAAGTAAGATTAAATCAAATAAAATAAAATAATTTATATTAAAAATCCGTGGCCGGTCTCCGCTTTCGTGGAGGAGGAGCTCCGAACTGAGTAGGGGCTCTTCTGTACTTCACGGAAGACAGACTGGGCGGGGGATATCCTCAACCTCGACACGGCACGTCCCATATGGCTGATAGGGAAAGTTCCTGCAGATATGCAGGACAGGTACGAATAAGGCATTGCCAAATAAGTACCCGCGAATCAACTGAGGATATGACATTAGGCAGCAGTAATGTCATTACTGGATTAAGGCTGTGGGAAGTAAAAATCCTGTAGGCTTAATTCCAGATACTCACAGGCGACACTCACATCATGAGTTAAGCGGCTGTGATACTGCGATCTTAGGGCACTCTTTTGTCCTGGAGTTTGAGAAATCGGCTTCGAAGGCGGAGGAACTAAGACTTTTAGTGAACGGCATAAGGATGCAGAAGGCAAGGAGAAACCACTGCATTAAAGACTTCTTGTAAGTATCTCTAGTACAATTATCATGGTGATAAAAAACTTTAAGATTCCGACTACTGATCATGAAAATCGGAATTCAAGATCCGGCAGGGAAGGTAAATCTAGCTCAAACCGTGAGGCCTTCCAGGTCGTTATCAAGAGAAATCCTCACGAACCAAACTACATTCTAGATGATGGATCTCTAAGAGTATTGCGAACAGCCATAAAGATAGGTACATGGAACGTTAGAACAATGTACGAGGCGGGAAAAATCTATAATGCCATTCAAGAAATGGAAAGACTCTCGATTAATATTATGGGAATAAGCGAAATGCGCTGGACAGATACGGGATATCGAGTTATCAAAGATCACAAAATATTTTACTCAGGAAATCTTAAGAACGAACATATAAATGGAGTGGGCCTAATTATGAATAATAAAATCGCCAATTGTGTCAGTCACTTTGTACCTGTATCAGAAAGGATGCTCTTAGTTCAGCTAAACACAACTCCCATAAAAACAAACATTATTCAAGTATACGCTCCTACAGCGGACGCCCCAGAAGAAATCATAGAAGAATTTTACAATGACCTTACTAATATTGTCAAAAGGATTCGGAAAAACGAAATAATACTAATAATGGGAGACTTTAATGCCAAAGTTGGCAAAGGACAAAGTGGAAATTTAGTGGGATCCTTTGGTCTAGGGGAACGTAATGAACGCGGAGACCGTTTGATTGAATTTGCAACTGAAGAACAGCTCGTAGTGACAAACACCTTTTATGATCTTCCTCCAAGACGACTATATACGTGGAAATCTCCCCAGGATACTCCAGATCACACAGTACTAAATCAAATAGACTATATTCTTATTAACAAACGATTTAGAAACTCTATAACATCTGTTAAAGCGTACCCGGGATCCGACATAAATTCGGACCACAATCCACTTATCGCCAAAAGGAAACTTAGTTTAAAGAAAGTTCAAAGACCAAAAATTATGAAGTACGATATTAACCAACTGAAAAATAAAACAGTAAAGGAAAAGGTACAAAAACCCCTAAAAGAAAAAACGTGGGCTCGTACAGAAAAACCATGGGCCCGTACAGAAACAGATAACACAGATGTAGAACTAGAAAATTTGCACAAAGTAAGTCAAGAAATAACAGAAAAATACTTAAAACCTGAAAGAACAAATAAAAAGGAATGGATGACGGAGGAGATTCTATGTATGATAGAAGACAGAAGAAACGCTAAAGATAATAAGAATTACTACAATAACATAAATAACGAAATAAAAAGGGCTATTAAAATAGCAAAAGAAAATTGGTTTAGCTCGAAGTGTACAGAGATAGAGTCATTACAACAAAAACATGATTCATTTAACCTCCATAAAAAGATTAAAGAAGCGGCAGGCTTATATAAACACAAGAACACTGGATTCCTGACAGATAATCAGGGAAACATAGTACTGGAAATAGAGCATAAAAGAGATATTTCGATCAAATACGTGGAAAAAACTTTTGAAGATATACGAAGTAACACTGGTATTACAACAAACACCAATTGCGAATCTGGACCACCATTTACAGTCGAAGAAGTAAAATATGCCATCAAAAGCACCAAAGATGGTAAAGCAGTAGGCCCTGATAATTTTCACTCAGAATTCTTAAAACTTATGGACTATGATGGCAAAAAATGGTTGACAAATATATTTAACAGTATATATGATACGGGCGTGGTTCCCCAAGAGTGGTTAGTGTCAACTTTTATAAATCTTCCAAAAAAACCCAATGTGAGAAAGTGCGAAGACTATAGAATTATAAGCCTTATGAGCCATTTACTTAAAACATTTCTAAAGGTCATCCACAAAAGAATATATACAAAATGTGAGGAACAACTAACAAGAACACAATTCGGATTTCGTGATGCTCTGGGAACACGGGAGGCCCTTTTTGCTGTACAGGTGCTATTTCAGAGATGCAGGGATGTGAATTGTGATATATACGTATGCTTTATAGATTACCAGAAGCCATTTGACAGAGTAAAACATGACAAATTAATGACTCTAATGCAAGAAATTGGAATTGACAACAAAGATCTTAAAATTATCAGAAACATTTACTACAATCAAACGGCCAAAATCAAAATAGAAGACCAGTTAACTGATAAAATTGCAATAGAACGTGGAGTACGACAGGGCTGTATTTTGTCTCCATTGTTGTTCAATATTTATTCTGAATGGGTATTTAAGGAAGCTTTAGACGGTTGTGCGAAAGGAATACTAATAAACGGTGAATGGTTGAATAACATTAGATATGCAGATGACACTATAGTTTTTGCCGATAATCTGAATGACTTACAGATATTAACAAATCGCATAACAGAAGTCAGCAACAGATACGGACTAGCTCTTAACATAAAGAAAACCAAATTTATGACAATTAGTAAAAAACCAATACTAAACGCTCAACTTACAATCAACCAACAGAATATCGAAAGAGTCGAGCAATATACATATCTAGGCACCAATTTAAATAGCCAATGGGACCACTCAACAGAAATTAAACAGCGAATAATAAAAGCAAAAGCAGCATTCGTTAGAATGAGAACTATTTTCAACAGTCGAGACATATCATTAAAAACAAAATGCCGTCTATTGAACTGCTACATATTCACAGTTCTGCTCTACGGAATGGAAGCATGGACACTGACTGTTGCATCTATGAATCGGCTCGAAGCTTTCGAAATGTGGAGGTCCTGCGTAGAATGGGGAAAGAATGTGAAATTCTCATGACCGTCAAAACTAAAAAGTTGGAATATCTAGGTCATGTAATGAGAAATCAAGAACGTTACGGCCTTCTCCAGCTGATTCTCCAAGGGAAAGTAAATGGTAAGAGAGGACCGGGAAGAAGACGCATTTCCTGGCTTCAAAATTTGCGAAAGTGGTATAACACGACTACCACTGAACTGTTCCGCGCTGCAATAAGCAAAGTGAAGATAGCCGTGATGATCGCCAACGTCCGGAACGGATAGGCACTTTAAAAAGAAGAAAGATATTAAAAATCATAGCGCCGTCCGTAAACATTTATTTTTACTATTTTTCCGAATTTTACATTAATGTTTAATTTACAAAAAACTTACTTTTATTACGTGTAATTGTGTACTAACGGATTCTCTTTAAACCATATATTGAAATAATTCTTTATATACGATGAATCCTAAATTCATATTCCAAACACATCACTTCTTCGAATATAACGGCTGCTTAAGAAATTATACCGAACCGACCTCTTACAGTAATCTGCGCGGACCCCGACACATCTAGTTATTCAAATTACAGTTGAAATCTGAATATATTAACAATAATGCCAGAGCAACACAGTTTATCCATTGTGTGAAGTCCCTCTGATCCCCAATTCTATACAACTTCATTAGGTAAACAACATTAACACTCCTCGGTGTGGCTGTTTGTCGCACTCGATGTAAAGGTAGCGCCATAATAAAGAAAATTAGCCATTACTAAGGTAGTAAATTTGAAGGTATTTGTGTGTGTTAAATAATAAATAATAATAGGTTGAAAACAAAAAGATTTTTAGCGCAATTCTTTGTGATGAGCTACAACTTTTTTTAAGTTGCTACCTCAAACTCAGCATTTCATCTTATTCTCTTCGTTCGAGAAAGCGTAACATGATCTTATATAGGAAGCTTGGCAAAAAACCTGGTTTTTGCCCATAACTTAAATACAACATATAAATAATCTACGAATTTTTACTTCTGTTCTTCTTCTTCTTCTTCTGAATTGCATATGTAGGGTGCATAAAAGATATGAATCTGCAATTCAGTTTGAAAAAAGTGTTTCGGCTAGGATGATATTTCATGATAATTTCACGGCATATTCCGAATTTTGTATAACTCATAAACTAGCTCATTGTTTTCTTTTTAATATATATTAACAGTGTCTGTCATTATTGTGTACAAAGCAGTAACATACTATTTCATTCATTTTAGAGCCTATGTCGTATAAGGACTATCTAAAAAATGTCTTACAGAACAAGAACTGAGGGACATAGTGACATCAAGTGAACGTAGTGAAGATGATTTCGGGATACCTGACGTCATGGCCTTCAATTCCGATGAGGATTCTAATGCGGAAGACATTTTACAGATTCCTTCAACACGGTACACCCCAACATTACGCCAATCACCTAATGTTTCAACTCCCTCCTCAACTCCAAATGTCAGTATAAATCACATAAGCAATGAGTTTTCTGAGGATTCAGATGATAGCGTCGCAGATCCTGACTACAAGAAAGAAGTTATTTCATACAAAAAACGTATTGGTACGCCTGAATCGTCTGACATGGAAAGCGATTCTGATGAAGATATGTAGCGATCTGTCACAAAATATGACTGAACCAAATCTTCTTACTAACCAATAAAATTCTCCCACGCTCAGTTTACTAGTAAAATTGGACCTAACGTTGAAATTGGAACAATCAGTCCCCTGTCAATTTTAAGCCTATTCCTAACGGAATAATAATAACGAAAAGAATATTTACTGCAAATAGTGACCCAAAGTAATGTGTATGCTCATCAAAAAAACACCGAGTTAAAATTTTCATTAGAGCATTTCTTGACATGGTTTTATACATGGGGTTCAATTATTTTCCGAGTATGAAACTGTATTGGTCGAATGATGAACTTCCATTCCGAAAGAATTGGAAGAATTATGCCTCCAAAGAGATTTCTCAAAATTCTTAGGTCTGTCCATAGAAAGACTCTAACGAATTCGACATACTTTGTAACGAATATATTTTGCATATCACATAGGGTATTATTATAGGGGGTTGAAAATTGGGGACAGAAACTATTGGGGCAGAGATAGGGCAAGCAAAATAAATCGGAACGTATGCAAACGGCACTCAGGATTTATTTGGAGAGCTGGGTCGTGGATAAGTGAATGGCAAGGGGGTTGGATTGGGGCAACTACAAAAAATGAAACAAAGGGGTGCTTACATAAGTCTCTTGGAACAAACAAAACAAAACACAAGAAAGACCTCTAGCAATTTAAAATGGACCCCGCTTCGAGGTACCAAATTATAACGATTACAACAACTAGTTTTAACTAGTGAAATAATTATTTGAAATGAAAAATATATATTTTAAAAAAAAAATCAAAAAAAGGGTTACAGAGTTAGTTAGGAGAAATAAACAAAATGGTTTAGGAAAAAAATTAAACATTTATTGTTGTCTCACCACAAACAGTACAAAAATAGACAATACAAAAATACTTACGATATAAATAGTTACAAGGATTTATACCAAAATAATAAAAAAGAAAAACTTACATATGTCCTACTCGTTTACAAACTCTGTTCACAAGTGAGAGATGCTACAAAACTTACAAAAAATTGATACTGCATGGAGGTTAACCTTCTTCAAAAAAAAACAAAGCAAACTAATGTCAAGTATGATTAGATAGTACAATATTAATTATTTCAAATTCTTTTTGTTATGAAAGCAAATTATTATTATTAAAAAAATGTCTATCTTTACTTTAAATTTTAACACAAAAAGTTACCTTGATTTTCACTAAATTTCTTTACTATACATATTTTCTACATTTCTGAGGTTAGAGCTGGAGATTCACTGCCACGCAAAAAACTGTATCTGTAGACTGGGACGACCAGTGATAAGAAAATCAGGGTGGAAGCTAGCACTGGAACACAAACCTTGGAAAACTCGTCTCATTAAAAGACTGAACCTGGAACAGGTACAACTGAACACAATGGCAACATGTGGTTATCTTTAAAATTTCACTTAGACTACAACCACATATTGAACTGCTACAAAACTACTTATTTTCCATAACAAAGAAGCAATAAAAAAAACATTTACGAATCTGAAGAAAATTCGGACTAAACGCTGAAGCCTACTGCTCTTGACCACGCCTCAGCGAGAGTGAGTAAATTCTTAAAAATCCTTCGCTTAACTTGGTATAAACAAAACACTAAACGAAAATATTTATTTAAAACGCAGTATCGAGCGGTTTAACAATCAAAGATGAAATAATAAAGAAACTATGAAATGGTTTACATTAACTCTAGCGACGCAAATAAAAGGATTGAAAACACTTTTGGGTATTTTAACTTGTACGATAGGAACTGAAATACACTAAAAATATTCTTCGTTGCTTTAGCAAATACGAGGGGATTTCAATACATACTGAGGAATTTTAAAATTGCTACAACTTTACAAATTCTGTCCACTCATAAATTATTTGAAGGAGATATTGCAAATTGCATCTCAATGATTGGTTTCAAAAGACGCTCGACAATGAAGCAATACCTCTATGAAGCCCATCAAACGAGGATTTAAAGTTTGAGCTTGTTGTCGCACTGTGACATGTTTTCTTTTAGATACGTTCTAAATATTGTTCTGAAGCTATTTTCTTGTGGCATTTTAAAGTAATTTAAATCCCATTTAAATAGTAATTAGATACGTACTGGGTGCCAATTCCAAAGAAAAGAGAAGTTATATGATTTATGTTAAGTGTATTGTGGCTCTATGTAAGCCATTTCGTACATCTTAAAGCATAAAGTGACATATAATTGCCAAGTATAAGTATTTGTGATATTTAATATATCACTGTATGTATAATTTTAAAACTTTTTATTAGCGGGAAATTATGATCCCACTGAAATTTATGTGAAAGCAGAAAGCATTATAGTTTATTGAGATAAATATTTCCCACCTAAAAAAATAGTTTTTTTTTGTAATAATGTACGTAAACAACAGTTGTTTTATATTCCTTGTAATCGCATTTCACAATTCAAGACAAAATATCTTAAAAAATATGATTGTCAGTCTCTTGTCACCTAAAGAGTTAATGAAAGTAATTATTTTTTTACGAAACTTTTACAGTTTTAAAATTTCGTATATATTACGACAATGTAACCAATTTCAAAGTGTTGGGAGACTTCCTCCTTAAATTAATAACTCGAGTGTTCGCCAAAGCAGTTATCCTCATGCTATAATATATAGGTTACATCTCTAGAAAACTAATTAACCTAGAGTACGGAGGAAATCAACATGCAGCCCTAGTTATTTCAGTAATAGCTACAGATTCGGATTATCTGTATATACTCATACACTTGTACTGTCTTTCGTCTCTGTGTAATAGGAGCTGCATTGTTGCGAAACTCTAAAATGTTTTTGGCTAAATTCCGAGCGTTTCCTCTGATATCTCGATGTTAACAACAAATATTACAATAATTATGATACAATACTACCACTATAATAAAGTTTAAAATACTGTTTATAATTGTTTATCATTTTACTAAACTATTAATAACTATTTTCTTATATATCAGTTTTCATAATTTTAAAAAACTATAGCTTGGTGGTCTAGATTAAATATCTCTATTTTTTTTTGAAAATGCATTCACACAATCTGTCTACATTGACCATAAGTGTTTCTAATGACCATCAGTTCACTTAATTTATAAATTAGGTAATTCTTTAAAAATGACTTATATAGAGTATTCCAGTGAGTACTCACCTTTTAAAAGTCAAAAATTTGTCTTCACCTCAAAAATATTTTTACAACCCAAAACTAAAACCTTTCAATCTTTTTTAGGGTCCCAAAATTGACATTCTCAGCAAAATTCAGCTTGTTCGTATGATTATTAGAGGTTAAATCTCTGACGACTCGTCCATGTAGGTTTTTTTCTATATTTTAAAAGATGTTTTACATAATAAAACTCCGTTCAATCTTAGTAATAGGATTATAAAAGAAAAGTGTTTATAATGAGAATATTTCATTTTTAATATAAAATCAAAATGATTTCTTTAAATCCTTTTATGAGCCCAAACTTTTTCTCGTTAATTTTGAGTAAATCATTCTTATGATAAAACGAATTTCTTTTATTAAGCCAGTAATAAAATGTGCAAAGTTAAATTGAGTTACTACCGCTGGCAAACTATTTCATCTCCTCCTTTTATTTTTTATCAATTTTCATGAATTGGGGTTGTTTAAAATTAAAGCTATTTCAAATTGGAGTCGCTTAAAAGTGGATTATTAGTTTGAGAAATTCAAATAATAACGCAGAATATTTAATGAGTAATTTCACTGAGCATCTGTGAGAGCTTTTTAAGCTTCAATAATAAAACGTTTTAAAATTCAATAATAATTTTATCCATGTTAGTGTGTCGGTTCATAAATTGTTAATATTGTTTCCCGGTAATATGTTCAACTAAATAATTTGTGCCGTTATGTTTACACTAGAACTCCGATTATCCGTGCTCAATGGGACCGGACGTGACACGGATAATTGAAAAGCACGAGTAAAGGTCGATTTATACATATCCGCGCCGTGTCCGTTCCATGTCCGTTCCGTGTCAGTGCCGAGTTCGGGTATTTTTAATGTTATACATTCAACCGCGTTGTAGCAGCGTTCGTACCGGGTCGAATAGAGAAGAAAACGTTATTACTTATTTCTGTGTGAAAAAGTTGAAAATATGGAGGTTTGGATAGAAGATCTCACCGTGTTGCCATTATTACTTGATAAAGAGGAAGAGCAAGAGCAGAAAAGGCGGAAACAAACAAGATAGAGTGTTCATATGTGGAAAAAAAGACAAACCGAAGGAGAATAATTTAAAATACACAGAATTATTGGACAATGAAACAAAATTTCACGAATATTGTAGAATGCCGCAGTACTCTTTTTTCTTTTTCTTTTCTTTTCTTTAATACATATAAAAAAAAACATAACATAATAACCGCACAACATCTTCTGCTTGTCTATTTACTAGCACTTGCGTTCAGAAAACAATAAAATCGTGTGTCAAGAAAACAAAAATATCGTTTGGGATTACTTTCAGGCCGGGCACGGACGGACCCCGGCCGGAAAACGCCAATGTATATACTCATAAGAGCACATTATTGTTTTTTTTGCCGGGCACTGTCATAACACGGAACGGACACGGCACGGATATGTATAAATCGACCTTTATCCAAACATTTCTTTCTTATATATGAAGCGTGCCATATGAAAAACGTTGTAAGTGCCACTTTTTCACAAATGCGGATTATAAGCTAAATAGGTAGTATGTGCCATGCTCAACTTGCACAATAAAATTTATATCGATGGCGCTTTGCCATCGGCGATATAAGGAATTAAATATCAAAATGTAGTAAGTGCCAATGAACAGTTGCTTATTTAACATAACCTAGCAAAGCTCTTGGAGCGGTGTTTGGGTGTAGTGTTTTCAAAAAAAAATGGATATTCCTGAAGATGTACGTGCCAAAAAAAGAAAAATTACTGGAAATGTAAGAGAAGATGTAAAACGCAATAAAAACTCTGAAAGTCAATACCAAACTTTAAAGCAAAAGCGAGCAATACCTGGCAAACTTTTTTGCGAAAAGGTAAAGTAAAAAGTTTTAATTTTTTTCTTTTTTTTTGAGAGCGTGTAGAGCTCAGTGTATACTATTCAATCTAGCTCTGGAAAAAGTAATACGTACATCACAAATCACAACTACCGGTTGAATATATAACAAATCTGTGCAAATTTTATCATGTGCTGATGATATCAATATTGTTGGGAGAACGGAAAACGCAGCACGAGAGGCGTACGTAGCATTAAAGGAAGCGGCTACAAAAATGGGTTTAATAATAAACACCAATAAAACAAAATACATGAAAATAGGTACGCAACCACAAACACTACGGCCACTTGTTATAGAAAATGACGTCATCGAAGCAGTTAACGAATTTGTATACCTGGGAACGCTCGTCAATACTGAAAATGACACTACCGCAGAGATAAACCGCAGAATTTGCACGGCTAATAGATGCTATTTTGGGCTTAATCTCCTTTTTAAATCTACAGTTATATCAAGAAATACAAAAGTAAACCTCTACAAAACAATAATACGCCCAGTCCTAACATATGGTTCAGAAACCTGAACTTTAACAAAAAGCAATGAAAGCATGTTAGGATGTTTCGAAAGAAAAATACTAAGGCGCATCTATGGAGCGGTAAATGAAAATGGTGTCTGGAGAAGACGATACAACTTCGAACTTTATAGGATATACCAGGAACCAGATATCGTAAAACACATAAAGATAGGACGTCTGAGGTGGGTAGGCCATGTAATGCGGATGGAGCAAACCGACCCAGCTAAAAAAACGGTCCTTGATAGACCTATTGGTCAAAGAAGAAGAGGAAGACCCAGAACAAGATTCCTAGATAACATCGATGAAGCCATGAGAAATATGGAAATAGGTGCTTGGCGGAGGAAGGCGATGGATAGGGACGACTGGAGAAAAATTCTTGGGGAGGCTAGGACCCACACAGGGTTGTAAAGCCAAAATGATGATGATGATAGAGCTCAGCTGCCTGAAGGGAATTTAAATATTTTATTAAAATATTCTTTTAGGTAAAGTGCAGCTGCCAGTACTCTTGTAAGCTAATTACTGTGGATGCAAGAAAAAGAGTGTTTGAGAAGTTTTGGAAACTGACAGACTATAATGAGCAGTAGAACTTTTTACTTTACTTTATTTTTACTTTAATCAAACGTAAAAGACATGGAAATTACGATACGATAATCCCAACCAGAGCAGACAACACTTATTTCAATATTTTCTACCACTTGCAGGAGAATCTGAAGTTTAGGTATGTAAAAGTACTTTGTCTATTACACAAAGAAAATTGGAGATACTTAGTCAGCGATTACTCTCCTCCGGCATATTTGTCCAAAACAGTCGAGGTGGTAAATGTCCTGCCAGAAACAAAACCATATATAAACAAAAAATTATTGATTTTATTGCGTCAATTCCTAGCAGAGAAAGCCATTAAAGTCGAGAAAAAATTACACACCAAAGGTACCTGTCTGAAGATTTGAACTCATACGCAGATGTACTATAGTCGGCAGGTTACTTGTATTAATCTGAGAATACATTTTGAAGATGAAGGGAAAGAGATACATTTCTTACAAAAATTTATCCAATTGACTTTTTTTTCAAAAAAAGTTGCAAAAAAATTTATGAAATTAGAAGAAGCTGTTGGTACCATTTCTGATCACTCTCTAATACTACTAACAATCAGTGAGCATATTATACTAAGAGAAAATAACCCTACCATAACCAATAACAGAAAGGACTGGGCTAGTTTTAGACAAGAATAAAGTGACAGAATTGAGCTAAATGTACCAATCAAAAATAAAGAACAACTTGATGAAGAAGTAGAAAAACTGACCATAAATATACAAGAAGCAGCACGGAACAATACCAAACAAATTATAAGAAAACCTGAAGGTCTAAATTATCCCAAATAAATTCGAGAACTGGTGCAAAGGAAAAGAAAAGACAGGAAAACACGGCAAAAAACAGAACTACAGAAATTAAAAATGTATTTAAAAACCTAACCCAGTAGTTAAGAATGGAAATAGATTTAATCAAAAGCGACGATTTTCAAGGTTCAAAAATACAAGTAAAAAATATTTTTTTAAAATCATCAAGTGCCTAAATTCAATGTAAAGCTTTTTTCTATTAGCTCTCGATGAAAATTCTGGGCTTATTTTATTTTAAAACATTGTTTTTTAATTGTCAATGAACTTATTTGTACAATGAGAATTCAACCAGCAAAAATGTGTGCCATAAATCTTATTTCTCTCTCTCTCTTATATACGCCGCAGCCCTAGCGCCCGTCCTGTCATAAACGCTTCATTACCGATTGAAAAACAATGTTCTAAAATAAAATAAGCTCAAAATAACTTGAAATATAACATGATATATATTACAGCTGCAACCCGAACCGACATGAGTTCGGAACCGCGTTCCTAGTATCCAAGAAAATCAAAAATAAAATTTTATTATTGGTTTAAAGACATAAATGATCGGTTATGTATCCTTTGAATAAAAGGAAAATTTTTCAACATGTGCTTGATCAACGCGCACGCGCAAACCGAGGCAAAAAAAGAAGAAGAAGTTAAAGATCTATTCTACGAAGACCTCGAAAGAGTATATGATAACTGTGCCAAAAACGATATTAAAATAATCATTGGAGACATGAACGCCCAGATAGGAAAAGCGATATGCTACCAAGATTATATTGATAAACACAGCCTTCACGACGTTACTAATGACAATGGTTTAAGGCTTATTAGTATGGCAGCTTCCAAAGATTTAATTGTGGGAAGTACATGTTTTAATCATAAAGCAGCTTGGATATCACCAAATGGACACACCACAAATCAAATTGACTATGTTATAATTGACAGAAAGCACTTTACAAACATAATGGACGTCAGAAGTTACAGAGGCGCAAATATTGACTCAGACCACTTCATGGTAGGGGCCAAGTTACGACAAAGAATTTCCAATGCCAAGAAAGAAAGGGGCACTAGACAAGTAAAATATAATTTACATATGCTAAAAAATGAAAACAAAGAGAACCAGTTCCAGTCACATATAACAGAAATCCTAGAACACACCTGGGCAGTCGACCAGTCAAGCACGTAAATGTGGAACAACTGCAAGGAGGCTCTGAAATTAACAGCCGAAAGCACATTGGGAATATCCCCAACCCAAGAAAGAAATGACTGTTTCGACCAAGTCTGCAAAAAAATAACAGATGATAAGGACGAGGCATTTAGGACCAAGCAACAACGGAAAACTTAAGGACAGAGGAAAAACGCATACACCGAAAAAAGAAACGAAACTCGGAAAATGACATATTAGGACGACTCGAAAGCCAGTGTCACGGAGAAACAAGAAAGGTCTATCTTCAATTAAATATTATTAGAAAAGAATTCAAACCGAGAACCAACTATTCTAATGATAAGGAAGGTAACTTACTTACCAACAAAGAGGATATCCTGTTACGATGGGTAGAGCACTTTCGAGAGTTGCTGGAAAGGGAACCTACTAAAAATACTTAAGACAGTGTCTTAAGACCAAGTCTTTACAACGCTATGAATAAGTTAGGAATTCCAAAAAAACACATATGCTTGATAAAAGTGACAATGGCGAAGATGCTATCAGCAGTAAAAATTTAAAACGACTCGTCAACCCTATTTGAAATACATAGGGGGTTAAGGCAGGGTAGATGCGCTGGCATGTCAGCTTTTTAATGTCGCCTTAGAAAAAGTTGTACGAGACGCTAATTTAGATAGCAGGGGAACAATATTTAATAGATCAGTCCAAATTCTAGCATATGCAGACGACGTGGACATTATAACAAGAACCAGGGCGAGAACTGCGGAAATTCTAACCGAGATAGTAGCAGCAGCAGAACGAATGGGGTTACATATAAATCAAAACAAAACCAAATTCATGACGACTAACACAAACACAAGAGCTGGAAATGTTGACGCAGATTTAAACATCAATTACCAAAACTTCGAAGCAGTCAAAGAGTTCATATATCTAGGGACATCGGTTAACCCTAGTAAAAACACATCTGAGGAAATAAAAAGGCGAATAATAATTGCAAACAGGTGTTATCATGGTCTATCAAAGTACTTAGCTAACAAACGTCTGTCTCAAAAAACTCGTATAAGGCTGTATAGAACACTGATAGTCCCCGTTCTCGCATATGGATCAGAGGCATGGACGCTAACTAAAACAGATGAATCCGCTCTATCGATTTTTGAAAGAAAGGTGCTACGCAAGATATTCGGAGCGGTCTGTGAGAACGGGATATGGAGGCGTAGATATAACTTTGAACTGCAGAATATCAACAAGCATACGTTTGGTGGTAAAGATATTACCACTATAATTAAGCGAAACCGCCTGCAGTGGGCAGGACATGTACCCCGGGCCCCTGAATCGAACATGATAAAAAAGATTCTAATAGCGCAACTCGTGGGAATGAGAAGACATTTTGACCAAAGCTGAGGTGGATGGACGGGGTAACACAAGATGCCGAGAAGATCGGAGTCGGCAACTGGAAAATGCAAGCAAGGAACAGAACAGAATGGCGTAGAAAGCTTGAGAAGGTCGAGGCCCTCTAAGGGCTGTAACACCAAGGTAATGATGATGATGATAACTTGAAAACGATTAAATTTTCAGAGGAATTAGAAGAGACTTATTTTTTTCATAATGATCAAAAAAAAATATCCGAGCCCAAAAAATTGATAGTTACAATTTCTTTAAAAAATATTTAACAACTTTTCTTGAACCTTATTTTGGGGTATCTCATGAAAGTGACTATGCAAAAAAATCTCACGGGAATATTTTTCCGAACGGACCCGAGCTTTTCGACTAGTCTATAAAGCTTCTTGGACTCAAATTGTTCCGAAATAGAAGACGTGATGATTATAAAACGTTATTTACTTATTTGTCCCTCAATGTATCTCATATTACTCGATTTATTGTAGCTCTAGTAAGGTAAAAACCTGCAATTTTTTCTATTTAGTCCTACAATGTACCCGCTTTCTAGTCAGAAGGCAATATCAAATAAAGTTTGTTATTGGCTTAAAAATAGAATTAGCGAATATCACAGAAAACGTACAATTATTCGGGAAATTTTTAATTTCAAATCCTGTTTGAGGCTTTCTCTCTGCAAGGTTTAATCAAAGTTAATAACAAAAAAACTCTAGAATGAAAACGTCGAAATAGTGCTTGCGAATGTTGACATTTCCAAGTACATGTATTTTAAAAAAAGTAATATTTTTGTTGTCATAAGTATAAATTTAATTAGGATCATATTTTTAAATTTTCTGGGTAAAATTTTTGTATAAAAATATAATAAATAAATATAAGGTTGAATGCTCGAATAAATGAACTTTGATCAAATAAAAGGCATATATCGAGCACAGTTTAATTTAATCTTGCCCAAGTACTTTCGATCCCTAGATCATCTTCAGGGTCATTTCGGCAAGATTAAATTATACTGTGCTCGATATATGCCTTTTATTTGATCAAAGTTCAAAAAAAAATATAATAGACGTAAAACTAGCAATATGTCGACAGTACGTAAGTACCTACATAAAAATAAGATACATATTTAATGATTCGCTAAATGTATTATCGTGAAACCATTTAGGAAATACATGCACATCTCACAGATTTGTCCTCCTAGGCCATATACTTGGCCATTTAATAGCAGCCTTTGCTGAAAGATTTATTCTTTTACACATTTCGTATAGCCCAGAGGACACAAAACGATATTATTAAATCATTTTCATTCATGGTTACCAAAGCAGGTGGCACCTCTGTACGTTTACCAATGCAGTGGTCAAGTTTTAGGAGACATTCATTGGACTTTCCGAGTTTGAATTTGTATTAGCTCGAGTGTCTGATGAGGCAGGGATATGCAGAAATGAGTATATAATAAGAACCCATTCGAGCAGGCAAAGTTAAACGAATATGTCCTATAGCAAGATTGCCAAAGTTATCTTGTTTTATTGGAAATTAGGTTACAATTTCGTCAAATAAAAATGCGAATCTAAAAATGGAAAAATTTCTCATGGATTTAAGCAATTTTGTACGAGTATTTGTGTCAATTAGTGCTTCATTTTTAATATCATCATCCAGTTTTCAATGGCAATATAGCCGCGCCACTGATCGCAAATTTTTTAAACTAATTCAATATTTTAATACAAATATGTAATAAGGCAACCCTACCGCTGTTTCTTACTACTATTTTGCCGCTGTTTCTTACTACTACTTGTCTACTATACCGACCATAAACTTTTACCTACACCGTATAAAAAATATAGGATGCATTGTCCTTTAAAAAGTTATTTTAATTTGTATGGTTAAAAATTTCTGCAATAGAGTCCAGTAAGTACATTTATAGACAGTGTTTTTACATTAAATTATTCAATAACTATGGTAACTTCTGCCTTTATTGTAAAATACAGAACAATTTGTACCTAGATCTAAAAAATGTTTACAATATCACCAAAATATTCACTAGCCGGAGCTTAAACTTAAATTCCGATTGACGTTGACATTTCTAACAATTTCTACCCAAATTTTGAAAAAGTGTGTAAGCGTTTAAAAAGAAGAGATATAATTTATTTCAGAAAATTAATTGTAATATTGTAATTGTGTAAGTGTGTTTAAAAAAAACGGTCCGCTTTTTTAACTTGAATACATATTATGTGCTATAAATGTCTTTATAATTTACCTACTATTTCTGTAGATATTTGGGTCAGATTGTACATAATTTTTAGGAAAATGAGTCCTGCTATTAACTTTATTAGTGAGTTTTACCTTGTGTTTAGCTTTAAGCAACTCCTATAGAAGTGTTTTATAGATGGCCATTGTATTGTATTTTATGTTTATTTTCAATCAAGTAATGCTTTGACCACACGTGTCTATTGTATCTACACCTTTACATTTTTAATGTAATTATAAATTTAAGGTGATGACTACTTACATACTATTCTTCGTAAATTTGTTTGTGTAAATAGATTCGTAATAATAGAAAGGAAATATTTATAACTTCATTATTATAATGTTATTTTTACGTTACACGGCAAAAAAATATGAAAATATTGATATATTTACAAGAAAGTCTTTGATTCCGTGCCACATGAATGACTCATAAATGCACGCATCAAAAATATATATGGAACACCATTATTTTTCCACTCGTTTTAATAAAAACTTAAAAACATTTTGTTAATATATATCATTCGATTTGAAAACTTGTTCTCTACAAATCATGGTATGCCATGTAAATCAATCTGTCAATTGCACTATTTTATAAAGGTAAAAGTGACCATAGCACACTACCACCTAGCATTGAAACTTCCGTGTTAACGAATAAAACAATGATTGGCGCATCACCTAGTGACCGGGAGCGTAACTATATATACATGGCGCTAAATTCAAAAGTTTAGTAATATTGCTTAGGATTTTGAACTCATTTTAAAGTAAAGGAAAATCGATATAATCCTAAAATAACAAGAAAAATCCTTATCATATACGATAATAAATATTTTTCGTATACTTTTTGGGTTTTCTTGTTATGTTGAGACTATATTTATTTTCCATTACATTAAAATGGCAAAGTGATTAAAAAAAATTAAACAATAAAATATAAAATAAAACCTTTATTAATAAAAATGTTTCAAGAAATGTTATATGTGTTACAAGAAATATTAATAATATATACAAGCCAAGTGTAGTAAAATTTAGTTTTCTTAATGTTGTGACAACAACTGGTGAGTATTAAAATAATTGTTGTCATTCGTATGTCAAGTTTTATGTGAATAAAAGCCTAATTCTGCAAAATGCAATTTACTACAGTTTTATTCGCATAAATTTACAATTTAGGGCTCTTAACAGCACTCACCCATTTATCAAACATATCCATATAATTTCGTGGACTTGGAAAACGGTAATGCTTGCTAGTAGTATCCATGCAATCTGGAACACATCTTCTTTGTTCATTTCTTCGTTTTTCTATTGGTATTCCATATGTGTTCGATGCCATAACAAAAAATCGTCTAAAATTGTACCTTTTTGCACTACTTATATAAAAAAATTTCAATTATAAAAAATAAAACAAATACAAATATGGCGCCGTATTTGTCTAAACTCAACTTTGAGTCGACGACAGCACACTCCCTCCGCGCAGCAACGAGACTAGCAGCGCCACCATTTGACTTTGGCTATCCCTGTTACCAATTTGGGTGTAATTTTATCTATGAAAGTGACAGCGCCTCAAATTCGTACGATTAATTGCTACTAAAACAAGATTTTTAAACGCAAAGATAGTCATGGAGTATCGGCATAATCGTTCCAGGATCGGCTCTAAGCAAAACTAAATGTAGATCATATAAAGCCGTCATTGCATAGTGAAATCGAAAAGCGAAACAAGTACAGCTCTAAATAATGGAGAGCAGAGTAAGAAGACAGCGAAAACTGGGCTACAAACACAGATCACACGTTAACATTATTTGCTTTTTAGATGATGCCTACTTTAATCCCAGGAAAAGACAGTAGTGAACAAAGGAGTACAAAGAAATGTCAACAGAATTAAATATGACCTACTTTAGTAATTAAATTTTAACAAAAAATGATAATAAATAGCAACCAAAAGTAAAAACATCATAAGAAAATGATAAGTTGAACGCAAGTGATTGGATATTGCGAAAAACAAGTAGGGGAGACCGGGGTTTGTTGATTTTTTTTTTGCTGATTTTTTCAATAACTAATTTTTACTGATTTATTTTTTGCATACTGTTAAATTCCAGTATATCAGTTGGTTCAGGTATTGTACATATATTTTTAATTTATTCAAGTTCTCCATAGAAAAAACTGTCAAGCAAATTTTGACTGCCTTGCAAAATAAGTCAACTAGCCCCGGCCAACTAGCAGGTTTAGTTGACTAACGGCCTGGAGTTAGTTGACTTAATATTTTCTTAGGGATAGCATAAAGGAAATAATAGTTACACAATTCAAAAATAAATGCAAATTCAATTTTTCACTAATTTTCTATTTTGGCCATTGACATTAAGAAAATCTAACAATTAAAAATGAAACTCATAAACTATCATCTGAATAACAATTGATGCATATGAAAAAAGTGATATTACTTCTGTTCGTGCATTCGATATGAGCCCATCTGCTACAATGCGTGCATTGAATCAGTCATCACGTCTGGTGCTATTTCGATAAGGTTCTTCACATACTAAGCACTCAGTTTCAACCTCAGATTACGAGGAACAGGGTCATGATGAGCTGCAGATGTAAATGGAATCAGGCTTTCTTCCCGGAAAAAAAATTTCGACCATCTCTAATTTTTGTTTTTTTGGATGTCTTTCTTATGGTTCCAAGTTTTTCTTTTATGTAGACCTTTCTTTTCTATCTCATTCTGTCTTTCTTTCGCGAAAGTATCTTTTACCGGAGTATCGGTTAAAATAGCAGTTTTTCTCTTCTTCCGTGATTTTCTCGACTTTTGTCAAAGACCTGCTTTTGAAAACGGCCTTGCTTTTTCAGAGCAACGCAAAAGCAGGTTTTTTTGTCGATGCGACTGTATTTGCAGACAAAATTTTCAGCGGATTGTGGATTCCACTGTTGAAATATTTCTGATGTTTTTGGTAGCGTTTCCTGCTTCATTTGCTGTTGTGGGCATGTCTGTCACATATGATGGCAAGAACTTACTTTTTGTGAAGATACCCTCATTCAGAGGACATATTCCTATTTTACTGAACACAGCCATTATATTGATTGCTGTAGCAGCTAAAGGCAGACTCAATTGTACAACCCCAGGAACATCATATATATCTCACCTTGATTGTTCACCATCCAGTTATCCATAGCTGAATTGCAGTATTTTTTAGGGGTTTTCTAGGGGCTGCAATTTATGCTAACAGTGCGTAGGTAAAGATAAAATTGTTACTCCGTTTTCCTTACAAATATCTAACGCCTTGATAAAAAGGTGGAATTCATGGTTGTTGAGCAGCAAAAGTATAGGGCGCTTAGTAGAACATCTTGTGTGAAACACAAAATGCTTGGCACATTTCACAAAATGTGTTTCTTTCATTCATCATGATGAATTTGCTTCTCCTAGACTTCCGACAGGTGTATTTCTAATTAAATGGTCCCTATAGTTTACTCTCGGGAAAATTAAGAACGGAGGAACAGGATTACCGCTTGCTGAAACTGCAACAGTGAGGTTTACAAGAGTTCTTCTTTCTGCGGACGTTAGTTTGCCTATTTGCTTGACCCACGCTGTGCAACTATTCTATCTGGCTTTTGAACTGTTGTAATACCCGTCCCGCCAACGTTCCAAATATCCGAAGCTTGAAAATTCAGACGCTTATATACCGTTTTAAAATTATTGAAAAACATATCTACATATGATTTGTTGAATGAAGTGGCTCTTGACAAACTAGTGGCTTGTGGTGTCCTCAAGGACAATGTTCTATTCCTCTTATTATAAGATGTATACCAATCCGGACCTGTCATTTTATTGTTTTTCCAGCTATCTGGAACTCTTAGATTGTTTACACTGGCATACTGGAAGGCGAATTTTCTGAGCTTCTTATTGGTTAAACGTGATGAATATACGAAGCTTGTTTCAGGTAATTAGCTAGAAGTTTCTCTTGTTCCTTAGAAAAAAAATCTTTCATTAAAATAACCTACACGTTCTAGCTTTACATTCTCACCATGTAATCTGGCTTTAACTACATAGCGCTGAAGTGTTTTTTGTAATATTGAGAAGTCCTTTGTAAGTTCTGCTGTAACAAAAATAAAGACAATTAACGCTTCAGATAGATTTACATTTGGAGAAACATATTCAATATATATATTTATATATATATATATATATATACAAGGATTTCCACAGTTTTCCCTGTATTCCTTCACTCAACCGTTTTCTCCAATTTTTCCTGTTTAGCCAGGACATATTCAATATAACAGTTGCTAATAGTTTCCAAACTCCTCGATATCACATTAACTTATTAATCCATTGTTAAACGCCAACTTAGTTTACAAATTATAAAATTTGACTACATGATGGGATTTGTGTCAACAGACCCCAGGACGGCTTAGTAGACACGCCCCATGCGTCACCCTATCATTCTGAAGGTCGTATGATAGACATGTGTTAAGGTCAAGTCAAGTATGTCAAGTCAAAAATATTCAGTGAAATTTGTGACGAACGATTTTATAGATAATACGAAAATGTTGAGAACCAAATTAGTTACTTACCAATGATGATTCTGGGTAGATATAGTCACGAATGTCGAGGTGTTGAGAAGAATGTGAAAGGATAAAAAAGTTTTAAATACAATTAAAGTCAGAAAACTGCAATATCCGGGACATGTCATGATAGGCGAGCATTATAACTTGTTGCAATTAATAATGCAAGGAGAATACAGGGTAGAAGGAGTCGCGAAATAAGACGCATATCCTGGTTAAACAATTTGAGAGCTTGGTTTAACTGCACTTCTGCTGACCTCTTTAGAGCAGCGGTATCGAAAGTGTCAATTGCCATGATAGTTGCCAACCACTGACACAAAACATAAGCAACCATAACAGCAATATTGTAAAATGGAGGCGCAAGACTGGGCAGTTCAGATACCGTGTCTATAGACGACATCTCTTACATATTAATTTCATTGTTTAATGCCAACGTTAGTGATTGTGAATTCGACATCATAGCATTAAGTGAAACGTGGTTACGCAGTGATGTTTCAAGTATGGAACTCTTTCCGAATAATTATGTCGTATACAGAAAATACCGAAAATTCCATGAAGTGGACAAGGTGAAGGGTGGTGGTGTAGTGCTCGCGTTAAAAGATTTCATAACATCTGAAATATTGGACATTACGGCTCTCGACGCACAATTTCCACTTATTGATCTTATTATTGTCAAGTGCCGGATTGGTTACAAATATTTTTATATAGTTGTTGTTTATTTACCTGATAGGTTAAGTTTGGACTTTGAATATTTTCTCGATTGCTTAGGGCAATTTGATTACTTAAATAATGACTGCATAGTACTACGCGATTTCAATGTTTCAAGGTTTATAGATAATGATATGTCTGATTTCAAAACTTCTGTAGTTTTAAGTTTTGCGGGCTCTACTGGCCTTAGACAATTTAACAATGTTATTAATCACTTGGGTAGACTGCTAGATTTGGTCTTATCGTATTTCAGTTGTGAAGTGAAGCATGATGACTCACCTTTGGTCTATGAAGACTCTCATCACCCAGCTCTTCTAATAACATTTACGGATATATTTGTAAAAGAGCCTAAATTTAGGTATGGTTAATGAAACTTTAAATAACTGTTATGATAAGATTTTTTTTTGTGTTTAATAAGTATATTCCAGTTTACAAAGACTTTAGCCATAAATACCCACCCTGGTTCGATGCTGATATCATTCACAACATCAAATTAAAAGCAAAGTTTAGAAAAAAGTTTAAACGATTCAAAAATCAGTGTGATTTGCTTGAGTTTCAATGGTTAAGACACCTTGTCAAATCAAAAATCAGTTTGGCCTACAATGTATATGTCGAGAATATTCAAATTGCTTTATCCATTAACCCCAAGAAGTTTTGGTCGTACGTAAATTCGAAAAATAATAGTTCAAGAATTCCTGGTGTGATGAAATATAATGACATTACTACTTCCGACCCACAAAATATTGTGAATATGTTTGCAGAATTTTTCAAGAGTGTTTTTCTGTCATCAGATATTAATTTCAAGGCTAACTCTTCCTCAATTAACGCAGATTACTTAAATTTTTATCCTATTTTAGAGTCTGAGATAATTTTGGCTAGTAAGAAATTGAAAGACAAAATGATGTGTGGACCTGATAATATTCCATCCTTTTTGGTTAAGGATTGCATAGGTGCCTTAACTGTACCACTATTACAAATTTTTAATTTATGTCTTCTTAACAAGGAATATCCGAGTCTCTGGAAGGAGTCAAAAGTGTGCTCAATATTCAAAACTGGTGAAAAGGGTCAGGTAGAAAACTACAGACCAATTTCCATTATTTGCAATATATCGAAAGTCTTTGAAATAGTTTTGTATAATCGTATTTACTCATGCACTCGTAATCAGCTGTCTCAATATCAACATGGTTTTGTCTCCAACCGGTCCACTGTGACAAACTTATTAATGGTCACACAATATATCTCAGCGGCCCTAGATAATAGAAGTCAAGTTGACGTCATATATACTGACTTTACGAAGGCGTTCGACAGAATTCACCACGGCGTATTACTTTCTAAATTGTGTCTCTTTGGTCTTTCTGAGGATGCCGTGACTTTTATGAGGTCTTACTTGTCAAATAGAACGCAGTTTGTTGCTTATAATGGTTACAAATCGGAAAAGTACCTAGCTTCTTCAGGGGTTCCACAAGGTTCTAATCTAGGTCCATTATTGTTCTTGTTATTTATTAACGATCTGTGTGACCATGTTTATGTTATGCCGATGATTTAAAGATTTATTCATTGATAAGCGACCTTAATGATTGTCATTTTTTGCAGAGTGAACTGAATCGTGTACATGAATGGTGTAATGCAAATCATTTGAATCTTAATGCCAATAAGTGCAAAGTAGTTAGTTATTCTAGGAAACAGTCTAATTTATACCATCCTTATATTATCAACGGCAATGAACTTGAACGTTTAAATAAAATTAAAGACCTTGGAGTTACATTTGATTATAAACTCACCTTTGTTGAACATGTAAATTTAAAGGTTAAAGAAGCACTTAAATCTTATGGATTCATAATTAGAAATAGTCGAAATCTCACTAATACTAAGGCAATTAAATTACTTTATTACACTTTTGTACGCTGTAAACTGGAATATGCCTCTGTCATTTGGTCACTTTTTTATGATGTACATATCCAACTTATAGAGCAGGTGAAGCGTAAATTTTTAAATTTTTTGTCTTTCAAAATTAACGGCATATATCCCAAGAGGGGCATCAGCAATAGTGAGTTGTGTAGCGGTTTGGGCGTAGTATCATTAGAATCTAGACGAATTAATGCCTCCCTAATATTCCTGTACAAGCTACTACATAATCTCATTGACTGCCCTGATATTCTTCGACAAATAAATTTTAACGTTCCATCTTATCCAGTGAGAAATTCGATTACGTTCAGAAATACACAAGCTAGAACTAATCTTATGTTAAATTCTCCTCTATTTCTCATGTGCAACTATTATAATTCCTTAAGTGCTTACTGCGATATATTTCACTGCAGTTTAAAGCAGCTTACTAGGATGACTGAGATCTACCTAGGTGATTGAGTAGTTTCTTTATGTTAAGGTAAAATACTCGATAAATGTGTTATTTAGTTAGTACTTATGAATTATTAATATATCATTTAACTTTAGTATTGTATTTTGTCCTATAAATGGATTCTGTTGGACAATAAACGATATTATTATTATTATTATTATTATTATTATTATTATTATTATTATTATATTAAAGTAACTAAAGGCAATTATTCAACTAACCCATTTAGTCAATTAGTCTCGGTCTCCCCTACGACTCTGGCATATTTTCAGAATCAATGACAAAAGAATAGTGAAAAAAATGTATTAAAAATCCGCAGAAAGCAATAAAACTCACGTTAATCTAGCAATCAAACAGCAGCAAGGAATAAAATAAACATATGAAGCAAAAAACATTTTATTATTATTTCATTACACACATTTTACTTTACGTTTAATTTTTTTCACACTACACAAATTTACAATACGTGTTAACATGTTATTATACAAATACGATAATAGAAAAATAGCGTTTCCACGATTTACATTCTCCTTTTGTTAACAAAATGGTTTGTAACTCTTTAATTCTAGGTATCGTGGCGGTATCGAAAGCTACACGCGAACTGCTTGCAAATCAGTTTTCCCGACATTTTGATTGATAACGTATCTCGAACCGGCATCAAGCGAGAGACTGGCAACAGTACAACGCAAAATTACGTGCCTTGTTGTTTCATTCAACAGTTGAGCAGCCGATGACGTTTCCATTTTGTTTTAAGCTGTATCTGAAAATTTATTATATGCGTCTATTACAATCAGGGTGTATTTTTTAATTTATCTGTGTGTCTGTTCGCGCTTGATACGCAACAAAATTGAATACAAACAATTATACGATCTAAAGGTCAAAATACGATTCTGGATGTGCTTTTTGTGACATTTTACGTTTTAATTATTATTTTCTGGGAATGAATCACAAACGTATTCACCTCTAAAATTGTTTTTAAAATAAAAATATTTGAAAAACAAATTATTTTGTTTTCTGTTGTGTCAAAATAAAATTTTCCAACTTTATCTGCCTCACTCGTAATGATCATTCACACACTTTAAATTTTACGGTAGAATACTTTAAAATGATATTGTAAGTGTTTTTGTGTCCCTTTTTGGGACGCCTTTATTGAAGGATATTTAATTCTTCTTCGCCAGTACTAGCAAATTATATTTATCAAAGTCTTCGAAGCACATTGCATTTTGTGTTTTTATTTATTTATTGCAATTTACAATCTGCTAAATAAATTGGAAAAAAACTGTATGACTTGTACAACTTCTAAAATATATGTCAAACTGTCAACAGGTGCATGTTCTCAAAAAACTTGATAGTGTGTAAAAATATTTATTAAAATTAGCTGAGTACATTCGGCATGTAACATGCCATCGTTAGAGCTTCCTGTAAGGAACAATATTTTAAGATAAATATGTTTTTCACAATTACGAAGATTAAAAACTTACGTCTTAGGTAGGTTACAAATACCCCATGGAAGAGTGATTGTAGACAGAAAACACATTAAAAAACATTAGAATGCCAACGCCTGTGTTATAAAGGTGAAAACCCTTTTAAAGGTATAAAAATCACATTTAAAAGGTGCTTGGTATACCAATGGCAAATTACAATTAGAATTAGAAATGACATTAAGATTGTATTAGGTGACATGAATGCAAGAATAGGACGAGAGAGAGTTTTCATGCCCACGATAGGAAAGCATAGCCTACACAACATCATAAGCGATAATGGATTACGACTGATAAACTTAGCAGCAGCACTAAATATGACAGTTGCTAGCACCTATTTTGAACACAAGAACTTGGGGGTTAGGTTGTTCAAAGGTAGCTGGTGTTCGGCTTTTGTAAAATAATTAACATTTCTTATGGAGCAACACAAAATCTTGTTGTCTCGGTTTTTTCAGACGCCGTTTTCACGTCATTCCTTGTGTTTCGGGTGGGAGCTGTCTTCCAAAAAATACACTCTGTCGCCTCAGCTGAGTGCGAAAGAAAGAGAGAGAGAGAGAAGTGTCACGACTGACTGAGTGCTATCCTCGTCCGATCACTTGAAAGAACAAAAAAAGGAAAGGAAGGCGCGCACCTTCAAATAAATTAGACAAACTTATTACTGATTACAACATCCTCCCCCCTTCTGTCGTCGAACTAAACCAAATTTTTATTATCAAGGGGTAGGGGCATATCTTCACAATATGATGAGTATATTCCCCGTCCTGAGTTTTGACTTTAACTACTCTCACTTTACCGTTAGGGCCGGAAAACACTTCCAAAATTCTTCCTAGCTTCCACTTTAGAGGGGGTAGATGATCATCCTTAATTAAGACTAGCAAATCTTCAACGAGATTGGGTCACTAATTAAAAAATGACCGGGGGTCAAGCAAGTGAGATCGTCTGGGTCGCTAGAAAGAGGTGACAAGGGAAGGGAGTTTAAAATTGACTCTATTTCAGCAAGGACTGTTAAAAGGGGGCTGTTAGGCGGTATGAATTTCCATTGTATGCTTTTGATGGAAAGAGAATCGGCAATGGAACTCAAGTTTTTCTGAAGAAACGTATGAACTTCGCGAAGAGCAAAATTTGCTCATGCAAAATCAGTGCCATTATCACTGAAGACGACAACTGGGGTACCCCTGCAGGCAACAAATCTTTTGAGGGCGGCCTAAAAGACATCAGTGGAGAGATCAGTTACCAACTCCAAGTGAATAGCTTTGGTATTCAGACATACAAATAGGGGTACGTAACTTTTGTAAATTACAGATGAGCGCAAACAAGATTCCTTTAGAGAGAATGGGCCTCACATATTAACTTCTACATTAAGCAAGGGCCTAACAATGGCTGACCGTTCAGGGGGCAAGTTATCCATGACCTGAGTGCAAGGTTTAGCTCTAAATCTATAACAAGTGATGCAAGAGTGAATGATAAATTTAATCTGATTTAAGGCTTTGATGAGTGACACTCAATTCGGATTTCGAAACGGATTGGGAACACGAGAGGCTCTTTTTGCTTTAAATGTGTTAACGCAACGATGCAAAGACATGAATGTGGATGTATATGCATGTTTTATTGACTATCGAAAAGCATTTGACTGCGTTAACCATCAAAAGATGATCGAAATTCTGAGAACAACTGGAGTTGACGAACAAGACTTGCGAATTATCTCAGAACTATACTGGCACCAAACGGCAACAATTGAAATAGAGCACACAACATCCGAAGACATACAAATCCGACGAGGAGTGAGACAGGGTTGCGTCTTATCACCGCTACTCTTTAATTTGTATTCGGAGTCTATATTCAGAGAAGCATTAGACGAGGTCCAAGGCGGAATTAAGATTAACGGAATCAGCATAGACAACATCAGATATGCTGATGATACCGTCTTAATAGCAAGCAACGCACAAGAACTACAAAATATAATAAATGCGGTAGTTCACCACAGCGAAATGTTCGGTTTACATCTAAACGTTTCCAAAACTAAAACTTTAGTATTTTCAAAGACACCAATAAACGTACAGGTGTATGCCAAGGGTCAAATAATAGAACAGGTAAATTCCATAAAATATTTGGGAACAAATATCAATAGTCAGTGTAATCCAAAAAAAGAAATCCTGTCAAGAATCGAACAAGCAAGGAAAACATTCATGAGCATTAAAACATTTTTTACAAGATCAGACCTTAGTCTACAGCTTAGAATCCGAATGATCAGATGTTACGTTTTTTCTGTCTTACTGTATGGCTGTGAAAGTTGGACAATGGACTCCGAAGTAGAAAAAAGAATAGATGCCTTTGAGATGTATATATACAGACGAATGTTGAGGATTCCATGGGTACAAAGAGTTACTAATGTTGAGGTACTTCGTCGCATGTGTAAACAAAAAGAATTACTAAGAATAATCAAAGAGAGGAAAATGCAATACTTGGGTCATGTGCTGAGAGGCGAAAGATATGAATTACTTCAAGTTATACTGGAAGGAAAAGTACAGGGCAAAAGATCAGTAGGAAGACGCCAGAACTCGTGGCTGAAAGACCTGAGGAGATGGTTCGACCGCTCATCCGCAGAGATCTTTCGCGCAGCAGTTTCCAGAACTACAATTGCCATTTGGATCGTCAACCTTCGAAAGGAGACGGCGCAATGAGAAGAAGAAGAAGGCTTTGATAGGCCAATACTTAAGACGTAAATTAGAGAGTACGGCTCGGGGGCCGGCGTGAAATATTCTTAAATGTTCAAATTGAATGAGTAAATTTACATAGTGATGCTTTTGGGGGAGTAAAATGGGGTGATTTTAAGAATAGGGGATATATACATTGCCTAATCTTCCACCTACTCACAGTAAGTGATTTTCGTCTAAGAACGGAGAGAGAGAGCGAAGATACTACTATTTTTCAATTCTTTTTTATTTTTTAGAGATAAAACCTCCGCTGAGAAAACTTTTTTTGAACTATTTCCACCACACTCAAACGGTAAGTGATTTTTCTTTGTACAGGTAATATTAATGAGCTACGCTATTTTTGCGTACAGCTAACAGGTAACAGGTATAACAAATATAACAAAAAAGTGTTTCTGCTACAGGTAACATTTTTTTGTTATTATTCTAATCATTTAAGCAGCGACATCAGTAAGTTTTAAGCAAAACACTTTCTTTACGCAAAATGCAAAAGTTGTACGAGGTGGTACAAATTTTATTTCAAAATGGTTATTAGCCCGTAACCGATATTCAAAATCGCCAGTCGCTTCAAGCGTTGTTTCTGAGAGAACGGTTTACATGAAAATTACTAACAGACATTGTTAATCTCAGCTACATTTTTTATTTAAAATATTTTTTGTATGACGTACAAATTTTTGGTAAATTGATTTTTTTCCGCCCCCTCCCTCTTCGAGCGGTGATTTTAGGAGGAAGCCTAGGGATAGGAGTGACTAATTATTTGCTTTTTTTGGTGTCTTAAAATTGACATTTTCAGCAAAATGCAGCTTATTCATCTCGGTATTAGAGATAAAATCTCTGACGACTGTACTATAAAGGCTTGAATATACTCGATCAATAAGAAAATCAAAGAATATAGAACAAAATAAAGTAAAAGTTCAGAAAATAGTCAAAATGGTCAATATAATCCATTACGTCAATAAAAGGTATTTTTTATTATATACTAAAATCTTTCAGCTTTTTTTTAACATTTTTTTAATTTAGAACAAATCACTGTAATCCGTGACAAATGAAATGTTGCTAATTGCTAAAATAAACCATTTAAACCACAAGTTTTAATAACCGTAGCGTGTACGCTTGAAGCAGAATGGCATGCATATGCCCCAAATACATGACAATAACGAACTTTTATTACCTTATACATCATTTAAAAACTTTAAAGAGTTCATTTGAACTATTGCCTGTATGACTAGTTGTAATTGGCTGAAATTTACCTGCTTTACAATAGAATGCTAAACTTAAATTCTAGGAATAAAAACTCATATTATTTAGTATTCAGATTAAGCCCTATAATAGTACCACTATTTTGCTTATTTATGGTTTTGGTGGATGCATTGTTTTGGAAATTGTACCATTAAGTTGGTCAAGAAGATATGCGTAGAAGATCTTCATAATTTTTGATACTTTGTATAAATACTAGTAAAATAAAACTCCTTGTGGAGTTCCAATTCAGGCAATGAATTTATCTTTGCTTCTCCAGTGCAGATTCGCCAGCTTCTATTCTTGAAACGTTTGTTTCATTACCGTGTAGAATAGTAAACCCTTTTAAAGACCAGGGCAGATATGTTTTGAGGTGGATGTGAGAGGTGACATTCGGATTTTTGCAAAAAAAGTTGTGTGATAACTTCAGTGGTAATATTTGACTTATCCTTCCTCCCAAATATGTCTGGAACATTTATAAAAAATTAACTAAAAACATCGATTTTTTTCTACTTTCCTTGCTTATAACTGCTACCATCTTCGGCTTTGGATGAAGATAGTCGAAGTTACTATGCAATTGGGAAGAAGGTTAAGAAAATATACAATAAAAAAAAAGAGAAAAAAAGAATAGAATAGGGCACCGACGAAGCAAGCTTGAGAGACAAAAGACCAAAGAAAGATGGGATTCGGGAGAAAGAAAAAGAAACAAAATAACAACAGATTCTTTCCTGAAATAATTTAACTTTGAAAGAATGGGAACTGAACGAAAAATATAAGGTTAAATAAAATCAAATAGAGATCCTTATCACACCAAAAAAAATGAGCGCCAGTTAATTTAATTTTCAGCAAATTAACAAATCTGCGGGTTAACTCAATTAAATTAATTATTAACAACTGCCAATAGAAGACAGAAAGCCGTTCTTATTGGTCTGTTGATAGTAATCAATAGACTTAGGCAAATATGCCAATTGCATATTTTGCATAGAATGCATAAAAAATGCAAATATGTCAAATTTTGCATATTTTTATAAAAGTGAGCATAAAATGCATATAATTAGAAAATTTGATGTTAACTATATATTTTTATATTCAAACTTACAGATAGCATGAAAATGCCAATATTTAATTTTGTTTTATAATCACTTGGTATTCAAATTCTTGGTATAGTAACTAATAAAAGACAGCGGCTTATAGTTTTGTCACGTTTTGTCCTGGAATTAAGGGTTTGTGTTTGCCAGTTTATGTCTCTAGGTAAAAATTTTTATTTTGATCAGTTTCACTTTTGTTGTAAAATTGGAGGCGTAAACAACGTGTCTTTCTATTTATGAATAATTATTGTGCTTTGAAAATGACGAAAATAAGCAATGTTTCAACTTGGATAAAACCTTACAAAGAGCTATCTATGGATATGGATAAAGTTTATTGCTCATGTTGTGGCAAAACCGTAAGTACATACGTATTATTTTTTATTTTATTTAAAAATTTACACGATGGTACTAACAAAGATTTTAAAATTGGAGATTATGTTTAAGAAAAGTACCGACACAAGGCTAGTTTGCTTTAATTTTGATAAAAACAAAAACATATCATATATTGGACTTAATTAATTAAGTGCTTTTAATTTATACTCACAGTATTTTTTCTTTAAATGTAAACAGAAAAGACCAAGAGCCTCTTGTAAATATTTGGGGGTTCTTCCTTCTTGCACAGTCATTTCTTGACATTTTCAAGATTACTATAATCAGAATCCAGAATTCTAGGCAGTAAATTCTTAGAAGTAATAGTGAGGTTTCAGCGCAATTGTAGGACGTCCAATGGCGTATTAAAAATTTCATAAGAAGTTACGATATAGCTACTCGTATTGAAGAAATACCTGTTTATAATATGCATTACGTTAATGTAGGAATATGATTATTATTGACATTTGGTTTAATTATAATAAATAATTTTAGGTTAGTAGGTAATAGTTAAACCTCCCTAAAACCGCGTTTGACCCGCACAAACACCTTGTAAATATTTTACATTTTTTACACGGTAGTTTTTTCGACAGCGAAGATAGGAAGTCGTAAAAATTTATTACATATTTCGGTGTGAGATAAAATTCTGAAATGGATCTAAATATTTCATTAGATTATCGAAGCAGTAAATACGTGTTTTAGTGTTGTGAGTAATATGAACGGCGAGAGCAGTCAAAACAAATTTTTCAATGAGAGGAAAAACTATTAAATACAACGTGTATTGTGGACTCCGTGAAAGGAATAAAAGTACGTTGGTCAAAGATATAGTTACTCTGTGAAGTGATTCGACTAAAGTGTCGACGGGAACTGTGTAGAGAATAAAAAAATTTAAACGAAGTGAAGGCAAATCGAATAATGTATATCTTGAAAACATTGAAACCAGGGGCAGAAAACGCAACCAGCTTGAAGATGACACAAAATATGCTATTTGGAGGAAATTCCACGCAAAAACCCCAACCTGATTCAATGCCCAAAATATCACGACGTGTTTTATTGCAAACATTAGGACAAATGAACATCAAATATATAAAAAGAAGCAGGAATAGTGTTTTTTAGAAAAAGGCGAAATTATCTTGTAGCGGAGACATTACTTACAAAAAATCCGAGAGTATCGTCGTGAATCAAGGTCATACTGTCTCATAGGTTTAGCAATTACTTAGTATAGAGTTAAGTTTCATACGTTTTAGGCTGCTTTTTTGACAATAAAAAATTCTGGGCCTTTATATCTTAAGGAATAATTGTATTGCATCATTACTAAGAACAGCATGGCGGTTGATACACTGAGGTAAATGACTGCCGTTTTTTTACATAAGGGTAAAACCATACTTGATATAATCGTTTGAATACAATCTTTTCTTTGGAAGTGACTTAGCCATTTTCAAAGCTGTTACACAACACTATTAAATAATTCACAAACAATCACTCTGTTATTAAATAACGATTATACTGATTGCAACAGTGGAGCGCCAGGAGTGCAATACAATGTTGGTAAATATACTTTGCGCTCCTACGATGTTGCCATACATAAGACTGTCGTGTTTAACTCAGGTTGTGTGTTTGAGTAAAACGATTTTAATCACGTTTAAATAAAGTAATATTTCTAAACAAAATAATACGAAATACAAAATGTTTTGTTTTTTAACAAAATATATATTTTTTAATTTTTATTTTTTTTCTTTGTACTCTCACGCCTCCCCCGAAATTCTCTCATGCCCCCCAGGTTGAGAACCACTGATTTAAAGCGTGTAGAATTATTAATTTCA
Organism: Diabrotica undecimpunctata; assembly: GCF_040954645.1. Taxonomy (NCBI): domain Eukaryota; kingdom Metazoa; phylum Arthropoda; class Insecta; order Coleoptera; family Chrysomelidae; genus Diabrotica; species Diabrotica undecimpunctata. The sequence continues at coordinate 21,758,793 of NC_092809.1, forward strand.
AAATTCTATGTAGTTAATGTCTTGACGAAAATTATACAAAATTTCTAGACTAGTTTGTTATAAGATCATTTAAAATTTATTGGTGTTTCATTAAAAATAAAGATTGTGGACTATGTAGACTTGCGTGAATCACACTGTACATTTAAACTTAGGTTTAAAAAGGGCACATGCATATTTTAAAGTTAACAGGTCTCAGCGTTTTTTATAATTTTTTAAAATACGCACACAAACAATTTTATTCCATAACTGGTTTTCACACTATATATATATATATATATATATATATATATATATATATATATATGCACTCAAAAATGTTTTGCATATTATCTGTAACGCCACTGAACGTTTCTAATTTGAAATTTTTTGCACTGTTTTCTTTTTGTTTACTAAAATAATGTATTTTATTGCTTGTTTTTTGTTTCTTAATCGTCGCAAAGATTCTCAGTATTCATATTGTGTTCATCAGTTTTCGAAAACCGATATTTTTAAAAGTTGGTTTGCGTTTTATTCACTTTGTAGTGAACAATATGAATAGACAAGTGATATCTGAGTTCAACAGAGCTAGAATCGTTACTTTGATTGAGGAAAGGCCACACACAAGTCGACGTTGCTGTCCGGGTTGGAGTTAATCAGAGTGATGTGTCTAGGATTGTAAAAAAATATCGAGAGACGAATTCTGTTAGCGATCGTCCAAAAAGCGCAAGACCCAGAATTACTACCAATGTCCAAGAACGCTTTTTAACGTTAACTACCCGGAGAAACCCCACTATGACTGCCCCAGCTATTAGAAGAGAGCTCCAGCAAGCTCATAATATTGTAATTTGCGATCAGACTATTAGAAACAAGTTACATTCGGCGAATTTATTTACAAGAAGACCATTGTTCGTACCAAAGCTTACGTTAGAGCATATAAGGACTCGACTGGAATGGGCCAATGAACATTTACAATGGCATGATAACAGATGGGGAAACGTGTTATTTTCTGATGAAACCAAAATTAGCCTTTTGTGGGATAATCGCCGAATTAGGATTTGGAGGAACCCAAATCGACCCAAATTTTTCATCGACTTCGAGAAGGCATTCGATAGGGTCCGACATGAAAAACTAATAGAAATACTGAGAAACAAAGATATAGACAGACGAAACTTACGAATCATTATCAATCTGTATTGGAATCAAAAGGCCAATATAAAGATAGAAGAACAAAAGTCCGAAAATATAGATATAAAGAGAGGAGTAAGACAGGGCTGTGTTCTGTCACCATTACTGTTTAACGTGTACAGTGAAGCCATATTCCAGGAAGCGATAGCGGATCTGGGTGATGGAATCTCTTTAAACGGAAGAATAGTAAATAACATAAGATTCGCTGATGACACCGTTATAATGGCAGACACCCTGGAATCGCTACAAGAATTGGTAAATAGAATTAACGATTATTGCATTAGATACGGACTAAAAATAAATAAGAGAAAAACTAAATTCATGATTGTCTCAAAAACGCAACATGGAAATGAAAGATTAATGATAGAGCAAACCCAAATAGAAAAAGTAGAGACATATAAATATCTGGGAACCTGGGTTGATGACAAAAATGACCAAAGCAGAGAAATCAAAGTCCGAATTGAAACTGCAAGGCAAGCATTTGTGAAAATGAAGACAATGCTTACCAACAGAGACCTTCAGTTGCATCTCAGATTGAGGGCTCTAAGATGTTACATATTTTCTATCTTACTATACGGAATGGAAGCTTGGACATTGAAGAAACAACACAAGGAAAATAGAAGCGTTCGAAATGTGGTGTTACAGAAGAATATTAAAAATTCAGTGGGTTCAAAGGATTACCAATGCTGAGGTACTACGACGTCTAAATAAGGAGTTAGAAATTATGAACAGCATAAAAAGAAGAAAACTAGAATATTTGGGTCACATAACCAGAGGAGAAAAATATGAGCTTCTGAGAATTATTATGCAAGGAAGGATCCAAGGAAGAAGAAGCATAGGAAGAAGATGCATCTCCTGGCTGAAAAACCTTAGAGAATGGTTTAACTGTAGTTCACTACAACTTTTCAGAGCAGCAGCTAACAAAGTGACCATAGCCGTTATGATATCCAACCTCCGATAGGAGATGGAACTTTAAGAAGAAGAAATCGACAGGATAGACTTAACCAAGCTGTCCAAAGAGTCCCATATCAAGGTGGCTCCATAATGTTTTGGGGCGGCATCGTGCCAAATAATAAAACTCCTTTAATTCCTATTGTTGGTAACATGAATGGACAAATTTATATTGATACCATTCTTAGGCCTGTAATACGCTTGTGGCGAGGAGCTGTTGGTCCAGAATTTATTTTTATGGACGACAATGCGCCTCCCCATCGTATGAGACATGTGGCAGATTTTTTAGAGACAGAAGATATCGTCAGAATACAATGGCCACCTTGCTCACCTGACCTCAATCCCATTGAGCTCGGATGAGATATGCTCTAAAGAAAAATTCAGTCTCGGCAGCCACCCTCAAGGACACTACAAGACCTTAGAATAGCAGCGATTGAAGAATGGGGTACCGTGGACCAGAACTACATTACTACACTTATAAGAAGCATGGGACATCGCATTCAGTCTTGCATTGATGCAAGAGGTGGAAATACGGTATATTAAGTATTAGTTCCTATATCTGTACAAATCTAAAAAAATATTTTTATAATACATATTATAAATAATGATAATAAATTGTTAATCCTTTAAATTTTGTTTATTGTTTTTTTCAAAACACACAATTTTATATATATAATAAAGTATTTTGTTAAAAAAAATAGATTTTACCAGATTAGGTGGATAATTTTGAAAATATTACAGTATGCAAAACATTTTTGAGTGTGTGTATATATATTATACAAAATAAAATAGTTTTAAATTCATAGAATACAATATTTTCATTAAATAATTTCAAAGTCATAATTTAAGTACATTTTCATTACACCTGCTTTGTAATGCATTAGCTTATTTTGTGTCCAGTTTGGTGCAGCATGAGAATAAACTTTAATCCACAGGGAGTACAAATCCGCATGTCTAAATAATGTTAATTTGTAAAGTGAGCCTTCCGTTTAGTAATTAAAAACCCATTAGCGTTTCTAGTCTATATGGAAAAATATTCTTCTTGTAAACAATAATAATGTCTCTTTTATTAAGGAGAAAAGTTCGGTTTTGTTCAGAGAAATATTTCCATGAGATTTTTTGCGTAATCACTTTCATGAAATTACCCAAAATAAGTTTCAAGAGGTTACCCATGGGAAAATTTGTTCAAATTTTTTTACAGAATTTTTTTTAAATTGTAACAATCAATTTTTTTGATACGGACAATTTTTTTTATTATTATTTTTGGACTATTCTGTACATAATAGGTTTCCTGTAATTTTTTTGTAAACTTGATCATAATTAAATAAAATTGGAAAAAAACCCAAGATTACCATTTTCAAAACTCAAAAACACAACTATAAAATATTATTTTTGAATTCACCAAGGATTTAAATTTATGTCCAAACCTTGTTCTATCATTTCCCGATAAATAATTTAGGCTTATTTAATTTTAAAACATTGTTTTTTAATCATTTATAAAGCCATTAAAAAACAATGTTTTAAAATTAAATAAACCCAAAATACTAAACAAGGTTAGAACTTGAATTTAGGTCCTTAAAAATCGTAATTTTGCTTTTTTTTCAGTTTTAAATTGTGTATAACTCTAAAACGATCAAGTTTAAAGAAAAGTTACAACAAACCGATTTTGTTTAGAATGTCCAAAAAATTCGAAAAAAATTTTCACGGGTCGAAAAAGTTTATTGCTACAATTTGTTTAAAAAAATTGTTTAAAAAAATTTCAACAACTTTTCGCCTGGGAGACCTTTTGAACCTCATTTTGGGGTATCTCATGAAAGTGAATATGCAAAAAAATCTCATAGGAATATTTTTCCGAACAAACCCGAAATTTTCGCCTTATCTAGTCAGATCATAAATGATTATTACAATTTATTCATCAGAAGCAAATTACAATGGAAGAAAAACTAGACTAGGTTGGTTTCAAATTTTTGATACCGATACAGGAATTCCACTCATGAAGCGGATCATAATACAGAATATTTTTATTTTCATAATTAAATTAGCCTTATTCTTATTTTTTATTGTATCTTATGTGTTGACCTTTAATACTTTCTTATTCTGAAGTTTTGGGCTATAACTTTTTATTAAATTTCTCTTTTCATAAGATTGTACATGCATGACGTTATCTTGCTTACATACTTGCTTCCTACATTTTACCTTGTAAGTATTTACTTTATCTGAGAACAGACACAAATTCACTCTAGGGGCTCCACTTTTGATGCCCAACGGCATTACAGTTTTTCTTACAAGTGTTTGATATCTCGTTTTTCTGTTGTGTACAGTGGTTTTTATAACACTGGGCAGATTTTTTAATATGTCTCTTAAATTTTTTTATTCAGCAATTTATTTTTGCTAAATTATTGCTTTAAAATTATAAACAGTTTAATATAATATTCCACAAAATGTATTTGTTAAGATATCAAAATTAATATACCGTAATCCTAACACCATGTTTAGTTTGAACAAAATATATTGTCCGTTCCACCTTTTTGTCCGATTTGATATTGCAAAAACCACTAAAATAACATGAAACTGTCAATCAAATTGCGAATGGCGGAGAGAAATATATTTTCTAAATTAAAATTAATCAATGGTTATTGAATTATAAACATATACAGGGTGGTCCTTAAGTAATTGTACAAACAGAAACCGTAGATTCTCCACTTTAAAATATTACGATTTAAGCCAACTTGTTTTTATAAAATGTTGATATTAAGAAAGATACAGGATGTTAAAGTAGAAATTTAAAATTTTATTTTTCGCTATAACTTTTACGTTTGTAAATATTTTTGGATAAAAATTTATAATTGGATGCTCTTAAGTAGGATAAATTATAATTTTATACAAACTTTAATGCAACTGATAGAGGGCGCCACATATGCCACATGTGTGGCATAGATAGATTTGCGCTTAACTTTTTTGCTCTTTAAGTTAGCTCTATTTGTGTTAAAAAATATTGAAGAAACATTATTTTTACAAAGAAAAGGTATACTTAGCATAATTCATAGTTTATTCTTATCAAAACAACTCAAAGATGATAATGTAACATTACAAAATTTTTTTATGGCTGCTAAATGTCTTATTGGAGAAAATATTCTTCAGCCTCTTCTTTATATGCCGTGTCTGTATTCAGATGTTGGCCGTCATCGTGTTTACAATTTCCCTTTTCTATCGCTTCTTAAGTTTCTATACCTGCTGGCGTTGTATTACTTTTTCCCTATTGTAAAATGCTGTAAACTCAAAATATGTGGTTTATGTAAGATAAGTGATGGTATGAACCTCACCACCACATTCTAGAGAGAAGGCAGTGAGTACATACTTAAATATAACTTTTCTGAACGTTGGATTGGTCGGGGCAGTCATATTTATTGGCAATGTGGTCAGATATTGATATAATTATTTAATTTATAAAAAATCCCACAAGAAAACTTATTATTCATTACGTAAATTGTTTACCCATTTTTATTAGGACAATTAGAAACTAAAGCACAGGTATTGAATAACACATATGTGTCTTGTTTCATAATACTTTTGCTACAAATCTAACCTTACAGACTCTGCATTTTTACAAAAACATCAACGGTGGCCTAATAACGGATATCGTTATAAATATAATAAACACACAGGCAATTTAGTTCAGGATAATATTAGTTCGTTAGTAAATCATAATAGTCCATTTGTTCGAGATGTAATTATAGTTACTCGTAAGCTGTAACGTAATCATATAAATAAGTAATGTCATCGATAGGTTATTCCGTGTGTATATAAGTAACCAATGAGTGAGATTTACACAGTTTAATATATTATTTAACCTCTGCGACAAATAGAACAAAGATGTAGTTCCATAATATACCATAAGATTTGGATATATATCCAAAAGAATATACATTATAGCCACCACGTAGCCCAGAATTTAATCCGCTTGATTTTGATGTATGGGGCGTATTAAAACAACGTGTCTATAAGAATCCCATTCGCAACAAACTATGGGAAGAAATAAATACTGCAGCAGTTTCTTTAGAACCAATGGTGCTATTTAATATGAGACGACCTTTTATGGAATATATTGACAAATGAATTAAAGAAAATGGTGGACATATCGAACACTTACTTTAACAAAAAGTTATGTTATTTAGTTTAACTATTTTTTATTTTGTTTTGTAAACAAAATGTTCTGATTATGACTTTAATTTAACATAAAACGTAAAATTTTTAATGTAAAATCCTATTAATCTGTTTTTTATCAAATCCTATTATTAATTATCCTGCTGATATATTTATTTTATTTAATATTTCGTTAACTATTAACTTTAGTTAAAGGTATTTTATACCAAAATTTAGTTTTATTAATGTTTTTGTCTATTTTTCCTTCGTTACCTGAAGTAATTGCCTTTAATCAGAATTATGCAGCTGATTTATAAAATGCGATTATCTCGAAAACTGTTGAGTTTTGAAGGTATTAACAGGTATACCTTTTTTTTTTGATAAAATAATGTATCTTTAATATTTTTCATCAAAAATACAGGTAACTCAAAGAGCAAAAAAGTTAAGTGCAAATTTATGCCACATATGTGGCATATGTGGCGCCCTCTATCAGCTACATCAAAGTGTGCATTAAATTATAATTTCTTATATTCAAAAGTACCCAGTTGTAAATTTTTGTGCATAAATGTTTACAAACATGAAAGTTATAGCGAAAAATAAAATTTTAAATTTCCACTTTAACACCCTGTATCTTTCTTAATATCAACATTTTATTAAGGCAATTTGGCTTAAATCATAATATTTTAAAGTGTAGAATCTACTGTTTCTTTTTGTACAATTACTTAAGGACCACCCTGTATATAAATTGTTGTTTTTTTCCAGAAATATTATTTCCATGCTTTTTTGCTTTTTCATATGTTGTTACTGTCTTATAAAATATATATACGAGATTAATAAAATGTTTTAAGAATACTTTTATAAATTAAAATAGTTATTTATCGAATTCTATTAGGAAAAGTAAAAACTTGAGCACTAATTATGGTGTCAGTTATAAAAAACACATTTGTTGCATCGAACCACAACCTTGCAAGCTCAGCATTTAATGTCAACAACAGTCGCCCTAGTAACGATTCGATTCGACACAGATTAACATGATATAAAAGTAGAAATTTGGTTCAATTTGATCAGATTATTAGATAGACTATTGGTTCATGTATCGTTAATTGTAATTCAAGATGTAAGCACAAGTAATTAGAATGGTTAAGTAAGTAATGTCATCCAGTAAAGTGATCCAGTGTAAATATCCATCCAGTCAAGATGTAGTTGCGTAAAAAATATCGCCAAACCACTTACACATTATTTTGGAGGCGATATATCTATACCTTTATTTTACAATAAGTAAAAATGTTCTAAAACTCTCACTGTGGTAGTAAGCGCATATAGGACAGCCTTAATCATTGATGTACAACTGATAGTAGGAATTATACTAATCTTCTTCTTCTTCCTACTTTATAAATGGGCTTAATGCCTGTTTTACTTCGGTTTTTAGCCTCAATTGACGTTGTCTGACCATCTTTTCGTCGGTCGTCCCTATGATCTTCTTCCATTTGGCGATTTGTCTCTTGCTATTCGTACTATTCTATTTTCTGTCATTCTTTCGATGTGTTGGTTCCATCCACTTTTCTTCTTTTGGTCCAGGCGTTTATTTCCTCTATACCACATCTCGCTCGTATTTCCTCACTTCTTACTCTGTCTCTTAGAGTTTGGTTTGTTATTTTTCGTAAAACTTTCATTTCTGTTGTTTCCAGTAGTCTTTGTGTTTTCGCCGTATCTGCTCTTGTTTCCGCTGTGTACGTCATTATCGGTCTTATTGTTGATTTATATATCCTGGTTTTCGTTTCCGTTGTGAGGTATTTGTTTCTCCAGATTGTGTTGTTGAGACATCCTGCTGCTCTGTTTGCCATGTTCACTTGTTTTTGTACTTCTTCTTCCACTTTTCCGTAGCTTCACAAATTTATTCCCAAGTATTCAGTTTCCATCACTTGTTCTATTATTTTGTTATATACGACTAGTTTACATTGTCTCGGTTCCGCTGATATCACTATCGTTTTAGTTTTCTCTGTTGAGATCTCCATGTTGTATATGAGCGCCGTATCTTCGAATTCTTTAATTAATCTTTGTAGGTCATCTTCATTTTCGGCTGTTATTATGGCGTCGTCATCTTATTAATGGTAAATTGAACAGCGATTAAAAAAATAGAAAATATAAAGAAGGTCAGGGATAAAAGCAGTAAAATATTGTGAGACAGTGGGAGACAGAGTGGTCCAAAAGAAGAATTAAAGCAAATTGGACAAGAACGCTTAACAATATCGAACCATGGATAAACTGCAAATTTAGACTTACCAACTTAAACTTCAATTTTTATAGTTTTTAACAGGCCGTAAATCCTCTAGAGCCTATATTTTAAAATAAAAAAGACAAATGAAGAACACTGCGTAATGTTTGGGATAAAGGATGACGCAGAACACTGCATTTTTTCATTCAGTCAATTTAGCTAGGAAAGGAAATAACTGGTATAAGGAATAGGAAGGATGAAACCATAAAACGTAATAGAGAGCAAGAACTACTTTAACTTAACATTAAGAATACCACTGAATTTATAAAAAGACATTAAAATGTGAGAAGATGCTACAAACTAAATTAAACTAAAAGAGCAGAAGGAACTGAACAAATAGGACTGAGTCAAAAGACATACTCGACGTTACATAAGAGTAGTCCTGAGTATGCCGTAGGAGAAAGAGATTTTTAGTATTTAGGGTCAAATTAGCACACTTCGCGGTAAGTACCTGAAGTTCCAGACTACTCTTGAGTGAAAGAACAGGCCCTAGCTTGTTGAGCATGAGCATCATCTCTTGTAAAAAAGAGACAATAGGTTATGTATATGATAAAGTTTGAAATGATTATACACTAGTACTAAGAAAAAGTGTATTAAAGGTTGTACATTTCAAAGAGAGATTCTCATTCTTTCTGACATTCAGGACATAGATTTGAATAAAAAATTTTAGATCTTGCTAGATGTAGAAGGAAATATGCACGTGCAGACTTTATTCTGATGAAGGTTGTTGTATACCTTCGAAGCATTATATAATTTTTAAACCAGTATAACTTAAACTGATCTAGCCAATCAGCCACCTTCCATTAGGCAGAATTACAAAAGAGGAAGAGAAGAGAAATAATTATTTGGAAGTAAAGATGGAATCAATGTATACTGAGGGTTGGGTTGTTTGCAAGAACCTCACCATGAATAACTCCGTTGATTTCTAACATATTTAAATTGAATTAACTATGCAAAGGATATGTTCATGAAATACCATAAACAATGGCTGTTTAGCTAAATCATCAACATTTTTCCTACACGTTAGTCCTATATGGGCCTTCATCATCATCCAGCCTTCTGCATCCAAAGCTAAACATAGGTCTCCCCTAATTGCTTCCAGTTTTGTCGGTCTTGAGCTTCCTGCAGCCAATTTCCAGCGATTCTTTTGACGGGGTCTGTCCATCGTGTCTTCTATCAGCTAGTGGTCTCCACACTGTAATTTTTTGGGTCCACTGCCCGTCATTTATTCTGGCCACATTGCCCGCCCAGTTCCACTTCAGCCATGCTATACGCTCTACGGCATCTATGTGGCCTGTTCTTATTTCTTCGTTTCTAACTCTGTCTATGAGATTCGGTCCAAGTAGCGAGCATTCCATTCGTCTTTTATATAAAGCGTAACTCACAAAAAATAACTCTATTCGGATATTTATGAATCTCGCACTGTAGAGTACTACAACTGATCGTTCAAGGGAAAATAGACAGCAGAAGAGGTCCAGGGAGGAGAAGACACTCGTGGCTCCAAAACTTGCGACAATGGTTCGGATTGTCATCTGCTGAACTATTCAGATCTGCCGTAAACAAAGTCAGAATAGCCATGTTGATTGCCAACGTTCGGAACGGACAAGGCACATGAAGAAGAAGATGAATCTCGCAAAGGATTTTCTTAATTAGAAAGATATGTTTATTTGAATTGTTTTCGGAAACATTTATAGTTTAAATAGCAAGAAGGACAAAAAGTGATTCGGAAAAAATTGTTGTAGATATATTTTTAGTTTTTAAAATAATTTATTATGTGATCTAATCTTTAGTGGGGAGACCCTACCACAATAAATAAAAAAAAATAGTAGTGTAAGTGGAATAGGGTAAGTAGGTAGAGTTTTTCAACCCTTCATAATGGCGGCGGCGCTATAACTCACGCTAAGTAAGTGTATGACATGTCAATTAACGTAGAATGTTGACGTATGTGTTGTTTCCATAGTATTACTAGTTTTGCATATTTATTCAAGTAATGATTCCTTTTACTATCTATTGTTTTACAAAAACAAAGATTATAGCAAATTTTACTAAAATCACTACTTAAATTTACATCTACTTATTTCTACAGAATTTTCATTATCCACCAAAAATAAAACGTTGTTAGTGGCAAAATTGTAATCCAAGCCTTTCCAAATGGCAAAGTGGCATCATAAAAACGTTGATTGTATCCCCAATTTTAATAATAGGAAAAGAAAACAGTATACATTTATTTTTATATATTTAGTAAAAATTTGTAAAATGAAAGAGGGTACAATACAAAAATACACACCGCAGAAACTAAAACGATATTTTTTATCAATATGTGAAAGTTGGATCATTCTGAATTTATTTTTACCAGCATCAGGTAAAAACTGCATCTAATTATACCAAAGATTTGTTAGTAAAAACAAATTCAATACTGTTTTGTACATTTTGCTTTTGTCTTCCTATTTATAATAATTAATCTTATTTATATACATACATACATACATAATGGTTCCTCTTCTACCGTTAGGTATCGAGGGAATTTATATACATGTATTTAGAATCATTAAAACTCTAGCAATTGCATTCCTAGTGCAAATTTAATGGAAAAAATGTCTTGCACTCTTAATTTATTATTTATTATTAAATTTATTTATTAATGGAATATTATTAATAATAATCCATTATTATAGATTTTCATGGACCTTATACTTCTCGCATAATTTGTGATGATCTTGAAGGGCAAGATTGCGGAAATGCTAAAGTTTACTCTGTATGATCTGCAGATGGTCGTTTAAGGAAGAAAATTTTAAAAGATATGAAAGTTATAACATAATTATACTTTACCAAAGAAAATTATACAAATTAATAAGTGTCAGAATATCTGTGTTTTATTTTTTATCTTGTTGTTATCGGGGCCTTGCTAGTTTATTGTAATGGAAAACAGATAAACTCATAAAATAATTGTACCATTACATATACCTTCTCAGTCTGACATTTTATTCTTCTTCTTCTTCTTAGCCTTCTCTCGACCATGTTTGGACATAGGCCTCTCCCAACTCCTTCCATCGGTCTCTATCCTGAGCAACATATTTCCAATTTGTTCCGGCTATCTTTTTAATATCATCAACCTATCTCATCTGTGGTCTTCCTCTTGGTCGTTTACTTTCGTAAGGTCTCCAATGTTGTATTGTAGTGTTCCAACGTTGGTCTTTTTGTCTAGCAGTGTGGCCCGCGAAGCTCCATTTAAGTCTTATACCTAACATTGCTCTTTCCACTGTTTTTTCTCTTGTGGCTAGTTTATTTATGTTTGCCTTGGTTAGGGTCCAGGTTTAACATCCACATGTCATGATAGGAAGGATGCATTGGTTGAACACTTTGCTTCTCGAGTATTGGGGTATTTTGCGGGTATTTTGGGACATTTTATTATACATTTAAATATAAAAATATTAAAATTTATACTACACTTTCGAACAGAGAGAATATATGTTTTGGTATAGAATAAGTTTTGATTTGTTATTTTACGACTATATTTTCCATTCAAAATTCATACTTTTTGAATTTGCCGTGTAAAATTCAGTCGACACTTTTTGAATTTGCCGCCTTAAATTCAAAACATTTGCAGCAAAATGTTTTAGTTTACCTTTCGTGCGTATTTGGCGCTAGAAACGCTCTTCTCAACTATTTCTACGGGACTTACCTTACTAGAGGGTTATGTACTATGGACAGGTGAAAAGAAATACAAGTGAAGTTGAGTTGAGTTATGGTATTAGAGACCTTTTTAAATATGTCGTTAATATAATTTCGTCAAAAAACTATCATAATGAGGACAAATATTAAAATAAGTGAACAATCCTGTAATCATCTGAGATATAATATTATATATAGATACATAATTTAGTTACCAGAAAATTCAAAGAAGAGGCTTAAAAGTGACTTTTGAAGAATTAAATAGCAAACCCAAAAATATGCCAGAATAAATCTCAGTAAAACTAATATGGGTTCAGACTTGTAAACCATAACTGAAAATAACTTTAAATAATAACTAATAAATGTACTGGTTGTAACCTGCAGAATACTAGTAATTGACGTGACTGTAATTACAGACAGAACGTGTATTAATGTCCCAAATAAATTATGTATTAACTTTCAAGACTCTACGTCATCTCTATATAAAGTTAGTTATCTATAACTTTTGTTAACCTTTGACCCATTAACTCTTTCACCTATAACTTTAATAGTATTCTTCTTTTGATCTAAAGGAACCTATGTCTTAAGTTTTAAACCTATGTCTACAACTTTTGTTGTAGAGGCTTAAAAACCTAGAGAAGAAGACAAGAAAAAAAAACATATAAAAACCGGCTGACAAACTCAAATGGACAACCTGAATATAGACTGAACCTGATAGACAAACTGATATGAAAAAATTTTGTTTCTTGAACGTGATTTAACGAATAAATATGAAAAAGCATATTCTATTATATTTTAAAACCAAACCAAACTAAAAAGTTTTTGCCTATAAAATTAACGAGCGCTAAATATTTTAATTCACTAAACATAGTTAATTCACTTATAAACCTATGTTTTATTTTATAATCCAACTTTTTATACAACGCAGTAAATACAAGGATTATACAATCCGGCCAAATAAACATATTCTATCCCGACAGCGCCAGCGTCATGTAAAGTTGCATTCGACGAGTAAAAATTTAGCCAGTTACAGGCTTTAAAAGTGGATCTAATGGATGACTGAGGACGAAACAGCCTCAGCGCTAATGGAATGTAAAATAGATACAAAGAAGAAGCTTAAATATGTGGTGTAAATGTTGAAGTTGTAGTTGATTCCTTTAATATTTGAGAGCTTTTCACTTATTTTCTGATATATTCTAGTTTTGCTTAAATAAAAATAAAAAGATACCTTGTGTAAATGTATTTATTATATATGGTGGGTGAATGGATCAAGCAATCCAAAGCCATTAAAAAAACTTGTGTAATTAGAGAGAGATTGGTTGTAGGTGAATAAAAATTATTGTATTAGATAATTTGTGTTGTAATCTATATTAATCAAAATGAATCGCCGAAATTTTTGTACGGGCATCACTTTAGAACGACTTCACCAAATTAGATAATTCTTTTTTTTTTTGTCGCGTTTTTTATTATCAGGAGAAGGTTTGTGTAAAAGATAATTTTCAAAAAATTGTACAGAAAGCCTTCAAAAATAGTTTTCCTGTCATTTTAGATCGAAATTTAATTAATAGATTGCTGATGTTGCTCGGACTAATAGAGTTAACCTGGTATGGGTACCGGGAGACACAGGCGTAGAAGGGAGCGAACGGGCTGACGCACTGTCACGACAGGGCTCATTCGCTCTGCCGGTGGGACCCATACCTGTGATTGAAGTACTGCTCGGGGTAGTCTCAGAGAGCTTCTTCTGCGGAGGTTCCAGGATTCCTGGGCCATTTGTGGAGATATGACACAGTAAGGCCATCGAAAAGTCTTACAACTCAACTTCTCCTTCTAGACCGAAGAAGGTGCTCTCTTGTGGTCAGTACGCTTATTGACGGATAGCCCATGGTGGTCTTTGTAATTAGGATGAGTAAACCTCCTCACATGTCCTCTGGAAGTGCCAGGCACTGGCCTACCAAAGGTGGCAGATCCTGGGTTAGATTTTATGCAACCGAACCCAGGGAATTATCCTTAAAAAGACTTTCTGTGAGGCCGCAGGCAAAGCAAGCTAGGATTACCAAATTATATGCCAGTGATGATAGATTGGGCAACAGCCATACCACACTGAATATATCGGTTATGGTTAGAACAACGAAGTCAAGCATTCTCGGAATGGGTGACCTCTTGGGAACACCACATGTTGCCATCTAAAACCGCCCTTCTCCGAAACGGCTATTTTTTTTTCGGTTAAATATCCGAAACGGATATTTAAAATTTCCAAAAGTGGCAAAAGTTTATAAAGTGTTGCCGCTTTTTTAGAGTAAGAATTTTGTTTATGTTTTGATTTCTTACACACTTTGATTATAATATAATATATATTAATAATTTTATTTATAAATGCATATTAAATTTAGATTAATAGATTTAAACAATAATAGTGTGTTGCAGTAGTCTTAAAACTAAGTGTATTTACTGTTAATATAATAGTTTGAAAAATAATTGACATTTTAAAAATTCCTCGCTTACTAACTCTTCTAATGTTTTGGCAACGCTGTGGGGTTCTGACGTCGTAAATCTTAAATGATGTGCAATCATTTTTATATGAAAAATGCTATATGTTGTTTATTTTGCATTTATTTTTAGTGTTTGATAATGTTTATTTGTTTACGATCTTGTATTTACTTGACTGTCAATTTTATTTTATTCATTTTAATTGGGCTGTCTTATCAACAAAGTTCATTTGTTTTAGTTTTTTAATCAGAGTTAAGTTAGTGCCTTAAAAACTATATTTTTTGAGTAATTTATTGTTAATAACTATTATTTGTTTAAAGTATTTACAGGCATTCCAAAGAAATTGTGTAAATAAACATACATATTACGTATCATAAATAAATTATGATCGTTTGGAAACCGGTGTCCAAATAAACAGAACGAATGTATTATACCGTCTCTACTACAGTCCATCTAATTTACAAACCGTTGCACGTCATTATCTACGTCAGAGATCGAAGTTGACATAGTTGCCAAAGTATAAAAAAATCCTGAATCCATTTTAAATCAAATAGGTCACATAATTATTATTATACTCTTTATAACGACTATTTAAATTCTTATGTGACATTTTTGAAATAAAACACACTAATTTTGTTCTAAAAAGAACAGATTTTATTGAATAGGTGAAAATTTAAAACAAGAGGTACTCACTTTAAAATTCAAAATAATAAAGTATAAAAAGTGTCAACAACGCAACTGTCAAATAAGTGTTACCAATTTATGCCAAAATATCACCTTCGTTCGATTACAGTTACAGTGTGTTCCGAATAAATGTTCTTCATAAAAACGCTTTATAATGCATTTATACAAATTAAATGAAACATATTGTTGTCTATTTCTTTAAGTTAACATTAATAGAAATCTTTAAATATTAGTTCTACGCGTATATAATAAAATATGTCTAGTGGCTGTAATGCCAGTCTACTCGGCAAAGTGATTCTAAAAAAGAACACACCTACCGCCTAAATATTTCGTGTTGGTATCATGTGACGTCACGGGCTATGACGCCGATGACGTGCAACGGTTTATAAATTAGATGGACTGTATTTCAGTCACCCTAGTTTTGTAGAAAAATATTTAGGATCAATAGTTTTTAATTCCTTTTTATTAAAACATAAACGAAAAAATGCAGATTTATAATGTCCCAATTTTGTTTTTGGTCACAAATTCTTGATGAATGACTCATCTGTCCATTATTTTTATTGGAAGGCGCCCTTTATTGTTTTCAATAAATTTTAATGGTTTGTACCTTATAACGTATTATTCAAACATGTGTACCTGCGTGTGTGCCAAATGCAAGACTATAAAAATGGTAATGATATATGTCGACAGGTGAACTGAAAGCTAGTGATAAGTTTTACTGCTTTCTATTGGTAACAGCAGTTGCGAAGTTGTAAAAACGAAAGAACAAAACAGTAAAATCCAATATTATGTTTTTTAAAAGGGTAAAGTAAAATAATAAAAATTCTCAAGGATAACACGGAGATCAGGGAAAACAAGGGACACTTACAAATAATAATATAAACAGCAAAGAAAGATAAAGACTAGATAAGAGATTAAAAAATTAAAATAAGAGGGCTAAATGGAAGGGAAAAGTCACTACAACTAAAACTTAAAACTGTAAGAGATGAAAAAGAAACAAGTTATTTATAAAAATGAAGTAATTAGAGGTGCACGAGTGAGGGGCAAAAAATATCTGAATTACAGAGACACCAAAGTAAATCGACGGACAATGAGTGAACCATGACGGTAAGATAAATAATTGTGTGGCTTTGTCGATCAAAATATCACTTAGGTAAGCTTTTTACTTTTAGTTGTAGGTCAAGCTGTTTTCTTGAAATTCCCGAAGGTGATTGGCAAGAGATTTTTGATGAAATGATTTTTATGCTCTAGAGACGAAACAATAACAAACTCCGTATACGTAGGCTTTAATTGAGTGTTCAGAAATTGCAAGGAAACGACCTAGAGTAGATGAAAATAATTCAAGCTATTCAAGGAGCGTTTTAACTTGTCTTTTGGTAGACCACAAATCGACACCTGCTGCACCTGCGAGGAACTTTCCAAAAAAATAAGTCCAAGGCCCTAAACGACGTTGTTAAACGTGTAGCTGTGGCGGAAAAAATTGTTTGCCAAAGAAGAACCAAAAAATATAGCAAGATCGATTCGATTCAAGAGCTATGCCAAACACATGCCAGGGTAGGAGCAATTTGCGTGGACTACATGCAAAATCTTGTTATCCCTCTAATTCCGGTTCAAGTCACATTTTACCTTTATCAATTAACTGTAAATATTTTTAATATCCATCTCGTAAAAACTGGGAAAATCTTGTTTTATGTTCTCCTTTATTAAGGATTTTATAAACAGAGAAATTTCTCCAAACATTAAACATTTCCATATTTTTTCTGATCGATGTGGTGATTAGAACAAGAACTACACTGTTTTTAAAATGTACTTAGCCGTTACAGATCTCGGACGATTTCAAAGTGTGAACCAGTATTTCCCCATAAGGAGACATTCCTACATGCCATGAGACAGGGATTTTGCTATGATGAAGAAAAAACTTAATAAAATAACCGGCTTTTTTTAGTAAAACATTATGTTTCGTAGATTATCAGTTCAAGCACAAAAAAATATTTCTGTATACGCAATGGATGAAGAGATTACATTGATCAAAGACTATAAAAAATGGTGGCCCGTTTACTCCACAAAAATTTTTGGTTACAGCATCTTATGTGAGAGTTGAGGAGAGAAGAGAAGATAAGTTTCTTTTCTGATTTCTAATTTTATGAAGTTTAGCTACAGCAAGAAGCAAAAAGGTGTTGCGACTGCTCAAAAGTCCCAACAAGTGCAAAAAAGATGGTTGAGTATCAAAAAGTTTAAGAGGTTTATGGTAGGAAAAGATGAAAACATTGAAAATTTATTTTGGCAAATATTTGAGTGGTCAGCTATTGATGGCGATGAAAACGATGTTAATGAAAATTAAGCGGATGATTTTTTTATGTATTTCATCTTATTTTGACCTAAATAAACTATTTTTCAAAAAAAATCTTTGTGGTTATTCTAAAAACTCCACATGTCAACCGCCATTTTATTCTTTTTCTCTCACAAGATCAGAAGAATTTTTTTGTTTTGGCTAAAAACTTTAAAGCAAGTTCCCGTACTTTATCTAATAGTACTTGATTTTATAAATTGTTAAATTGTTTTTACATAAAACAGTTATTTCAACTTTTCTCAAAATGCTCGTTAGTGGACTCTCAAATAAGCGATTCAATTGCGATAATTACAAAACTGTTTGCGTTATCTCAGTTACCAGGAAGATAATCCTACAAATGATCAATGGAAGACTGAAAACTTGCAAAAAAATACCAGAAGAATTGGCAGAATTTGTTAAAAGTAGTTACAAATAAGAAGAAATATTATTTAAATGATCAACAATCACGAGCATTCAATACCCCATTATAAATTTGCTTTTGGATTATCGCAAGGCATTCAACAAAGTGAAACCGCATCATTTATGTATGAGCTATAAAAACACATTACTGGATTAGTAGAACGCTTCGCATACAATAAAATGAATTTTTCACCCATAACAACGTGTCAAACAAGAAGGTATACTGTCTATACAACTATTTTATATATACAAACCTATTTATTATAGACGAAGAATATATTATGAGGAGAGCGCTTGCGAAAAATTCATCTCAGTAAATGACCAAAAGCAGTGTTGGAGAGGAGAAGGCTCAATACATATGAGCATTATCAACTCGAGCCCAACGACTTCGTAGAAGTGTCACCTAATGCTATAATAAATTTTATTAAAAAGGCTGGGCTGAAGGGACACCTATAACTTATGGATGAGCCACAATAGACTTCTTAGATCGAGTGAAAGGGTGATTAACTGTTCGCTCATAGTGAACCTAACCTAACTTAATCTAACCATGGCTGTATTTTATTTTCTCTGCTATTCGATGTCTACGTAGAGAAGATATTGCAGATGACGATTCAAAACCTAGCAAAAGGGATAAAAAAAATTTAACACATATAAACAATGTATGCTGTGCTGATGACACGGTTATAAATTAAACGATTTACGAGAACTTCCGAAGTCAAGAGAATAGGAAAAGAATTTGTCTCAAGAATCAATGTTGATCAAACAAAGTTTATGATCATTGGCAGACAACCTAACTGGTCCCAACTATTGGTAGATAGTAAACTTTTGGAAAGAGTTGACAAGTTCAAATACTTTGGATTCATTATACATGAAAGAATAAAAAGTGATGTAAAATTAAAATAAGAACAGCAGTAGCAAGATCAGCAATGGTTAAATTCTACAAATACTTATGCCGGAGGGAAGTATCTCTAAATTTGAGGCTCCGAATAGTAAAATATAAAGTATTACCATACGGAGCTGAAACACCATACCATACTATACAACAAAAAGTTTAATATTTTGTACATATAGCTAATAAGAGGTGAGAAATTAATATGAGATATTCAAATTGATTTTATTGGGTAAGATAGAAGAAAGAAAGCAATATTCGTAGGTGCGAGAAGAATTTGGTGCATAATTCGAAATGGTGGTAGAATTTTCACACTTGCAATAAATAGCAGATGAACGTCTACACGCTGGAAGTGTATGGACCTATAGGTTAAGAGCACGCTTACGATCTACAGTACTTGAAAAAATTACTAAATTTGGCCAAAACATCCATTACTTTTGTCTCTGAGTCCATAAATTGTAACTACAAATGGATTCTTAAGCAACTGGAGAAGCACAATAAAGTAACTTTTGTATGGATGTGAGGTTATAATGAAGTGTTGATAACGAAATTGCTGATAGCTTTACTAAAAGCGGAGCTTTCACTTCTTTTATAGGACCAGAAAAATTTGAGGATGTCCCAAAAAGTTACATCGTGAAATATGTCTGAAAATTGCGAAAAGAAAGTGCATCCTGTTGGAAAAATATTGCAGATCTAAAGCAATCAAAATGGTTAATACAATATTCTGCTTGCTGCGGAAAAATACGCTTAGATCTTAAGAATACTTAACTCAAAGAATCAGAGGACACTGCTCACTTAGGTATTATCTCTGCAAAATGGTTTTAAAGTGGCTATTGAATTGTTTGCTAGCTAAATAAGTTGCTGGTTTAACTTGGTTAGCAAACAAGCAAAGTTCCAAAACTGATAATCAGCTTCCTTAAAACTCTAGACCTTTTAGGCTGAAACATACATTTAGTACAAAATATTTTTCAGGTCTCAGCGAGCAAAGGTGTATGAGCCAAAGGGGCCATTTGAGATCTATAATCTACGTTTTTTTCCTTTTAACAAATTTCCACATTCTCTCTGTTGATAATATATATATATATATATATATATATATATATATATATATATTAATATATATATATAATATATATATATATATATATATATATTTATAATATATATATATATATATATTTATATATATATATATATATATATATATATATATATATATATATATTGAGACTACCTATCCTCTTCTTGCGGAAAAATTTTTCAATGTTAAAATTGAATATTTAACCACCTAGCTTTTTAGAACTCTATGTGAAAAAGGTACGGTTTCATTTTAATGAAACCCTCGACGAAATCAGCGTCAGCCATCAGATATTAATTGACATCACATCACCTAAAACTTAACCCGAAAATCCTTCATCATGTCATATACGAAGGTTACATCCAAATAGGACGCAAAATTAGGTGAAGGTTAATATATTCCATATTTTTACGCTCCTCCCGTTTTTTATTTTATTAATAAATAAAAATATAAACACACGAAAATCAACTTTAGCCATTAAGATGTTTTTTGTTCCTAGATACCTGTTAGTTCTCTGACGTGGAGATGCGAATAGTCCCCGCATAAAAATGGCAACCTGTGGAAGAGATCAGCAATTAGTCCCGAAACGTCATTAAAACGGATTCCAGAGACGTCGGCGTTCCACATAGCACTAAACCCCCGCCGAAGGGCGCTTCCAGGAGATTTTCCGCGATTTTCCCCCTCGGAAAATGAGTTTTTCCGGAGCAACGCAAATTTGAACCAGCAGCGGCCCGGAGCTGGCATAAGACTCCAGTGTAACAAGTAGGTAGATGGTGGTGACCGGGAAATGTGCGCGCGCAAGGCTCGACCAGCGGCGGGGCGCGGTACACTCCCGAGGGATAGGAGGGACACCAGGAAAAATAGGTTGAGTAAATCATGTAAATGCACTTGTTACTCGCCCTTCGTAATAGTCCAGCCGGTTAAGGTAAAGATCGCGACTAATTGTGGATCGATCCCTCTTCTCGTTTAACTTTAAAAGATTTAATTAAGAACAGTAATAAATTATGTTGTTTTTTTAATTTTTTAATAAAAAAAATATATTTTGGTAACAATTTATTAAATAATTATATTAAAAATAATTAATTCTTCTTTATAAACGCTGCTCAAATCATTTCCTTTGCATCTTTTTATCTGAAACTTTTTTTCTTTTTATTAAAATTTGATAATAAATATTTCTTATTATTAAGAAATATTTCTTAATTATTTATAATTCTAAATATTTCTTATTATACAGAATCAATTAAAAAAATATTAATACCGAATAAATTCAGGGACGGAATCTGGTTATAAATGTATGTTTATAAATACATATATCAGCTTCACTACTAGATGTATTGTTTCTTACATTTTTATACAAGAGGGAAAATAATAATATTCCCAAACGATATAAATAACTAGATAGAACTGTTAGCAGAAAGATAAAAGAGGCTAAAGAGAAATTGTCACGAGAAAAATGACAAGAGGTAGAATAGCGAGAATGAACACACGATAGCTTTAACATGCAGAGAAAAATCAAAGAGTTATACACATTCAAGAAAAGACAGCTTGGAAGGTTAGTAAACGAAATCAACAAACTTATTGTAGACAAATAAGTTACAGACATGGGAAATTTACATAAAAAGAAATTTTATGAATTATTGACATATAAGGAGCACTCTTGAATTAAATCGACCAAAGGTATTGAAAAGTGAGGTGATTAAAGCTATAGATCAAACGAAAAATGGGAAATCAATAAGATACGATGAAATCCAGTTGAATTTTTGAATGTTTTTAACGAGAATAATCTGAATTTTATTTTAGAACCATTCAAGGAGATATATGATACCGGTCGATTTCCCTCTGATTGAAACGTTTGTGATACTTCTCAAGTGAAGTTCTAATACGTGCAGTGAATAGCGCCTTAAGTATTCTTGCATATTATTCATTAAAGAATTAGAACAAATTATAGGTTCGGTACAATTCGGCTTTAGATGCGGTTTTGGAACGCAGGAGCTCCTCTTTTACACAGATGTATAAGCCTGCTTTATCGAGTATGAGAAAGCATTCGACACCATTAAATATGAAAAACTTACAGAACTATTATATCTTTAAGGACTTGACATTAAGGATATCCAGAGTATTAAAAATCTGTATTGGAATTAAGCTCACATCAAGTATGGACATTTGATGGGTCAAAACATAACCATTTTTAAGGAGGTTTGATAGGGCTGCATTCTTTCGCTATTGTTATTCAGCCTATACACATGACAAATATTTGTGGATGTACTGGAAGAGTACAATTAAGGCATCAAGATTAAAGGTGTGCCAATAAGTAATCTTCGATATGTAGATGATACTGTTATACTATCCGATAAATCAAAGACTTACGGATGAGGCTCAATAGAGTAAATAGTACAGGCAACTATTTGGACTTAAGATCAACAGAAAGAAAACAAATTTGTGGTGATTAGTAAGAGAAGCATCCGAAATATCGACCTGCATTTTAAAACCGAACATATTAAAAGAGTACACCGATTTAAATATCTGGGATACACGATAAATAATAAGTGGGACCCTGATGTGGAGATTAAGATCTGAATTGAACTAGCAAAATCTAGATTCATGAAAATGAGAAAACTCTTAAGCAACCGCAACCTAAGCATTAGTATCCGATGGCGTACCACGAAATGTTATGTACTCGCTACGCTACTTTACGGAGGAAAAGGGTGGACGTTAAAAATAGCAACTATAAAAAGTTATAGGCTTTAGATATGTGACTGTATCGAAGCATTCTGGGAATAGCTTGGATAGACAGAGTGACCAATACAAAGGTATGAAGACGAATGGATCATCATCAGTTGGTGCTACAGCCCTTCGTGAGCCTTGGCCTGCTTTAAAACATTCTTCCATCCTTCCCTATCGAGTGTCTGTCTTCTCTAGGCCTCACTCCAATCTTCCTCAGATCCTCCTGTACATCGTCCAGATATCTGAGTTTAGGTCGCCCCCTTCTTCTTCTTCCGACCGGCCTGTTTAGCATAGTTATTTTAGTGGGATCACTCTCATCCATCCGCATAACGTGGCCCACCCACCTTAGGCGGCTTATTTTGATGGTCTTCACAATATCTGCATCACCAAAAAGTCTATAGAGTTCAAAGTTATATCGCCTTCTCCACAGACCCTGTTCATATGGTCCTCAATACTTTTCTTTCAGACTCGCAGTAAAAAAATAAAAAAATAATACGCCCAGTGCTCATATACGGATCGGAAACATGGGCAATGACGACCGAGACGAATGGATAAAGAGATAAAATTGTTAACAACTGTTTGTTAAAAGGAGAAAAGGGTCATATCTGGACCATATGTTTCGTAATGATAAGTACAGCCTGTTACAGATTATAGTGAAATACAATATTAAAGATAGAAGAGTTTTTATCATCATTAGCCATTTTAAGTCCACTGCTGAATATAGGCCTCCCATGAACAAATAGTTCCATTGCATCCTATCTTAGGCACCTTGAATTGTGTTGAGCAGGATATTCAGTTTCATTTCAGCGTTCTAGTTCTTAATTATTAATTAGTTTTCTTTAAACTCTATGGAGCGGGTTGGGTAGATAGAAAAAATCCTGCAAAAAGAAGCTGCAAACATAATACATGCAGCGCAATACAGAGAAACATATCGTATGACGGTCTTAATGTTTTGGTAGAAGACGCCTTAGAAAAAAGTTGTGACGTACTTTTATAATGCTCAGGAGTTCCTTGAGTAACCAAAAAATACATGATATACTATACAGGACAACTTACATACCATCATTCAAGCGGATGATAAAGAAGAACAACTTACAAAAGAACAAAAACGTGAGATACAATAGAAATTCCTCAAATCAGCAAAAATAAAGAAAAAGGCATGAATGACAAGCCAAATTTTAGATATGATGTACGAAAGGCGAAAATTCAAAGATCAGGACATAAGATTATACAGAAGGATAGATAAAGAGATTAAAAACAATTAGAAAAGCTTCTTCTTCTTCCTCTTTATAAGCAATTCTGCTTGTTCATGGGCAGACTAATATATCTGTGGAAGGTTGTCAGTCCATCTTTTGCGCGGTCGTCCGATAGTTCTTCTGCCGATTGGTGACTTATCTCTTGCTATTTTGATGACACGGGTCTTCCTCATTCTGCTTATGTGGTTATTCCCTTCTTTCTTTCTATTTAGTTTACATTCGTTTATACACTGTACGTTACATTTTCTTCTAATGTCTTCACTTCTTTCGATCTCTCAGCGTATTTCCTGTAATTCTTCTCAATACTCTCATCTTTGCCTTTCCAGTAGTCTCTGTGTTGAGACTGTGTCGGGTCTTGTTTCTAAGACATATCTCATTATTGGTCTTACATTGGCTTAATAAATTCTTGACTTCATCTCAGTGTTAATGTTTCGCCATAGAGTGTTATTAAAGCATCCTGCCAGTGTATTTTCTTTTTGCACTTGATCTCTCACTTCTTTGTTCAGGTCTCCATAGTTGTACAGTGTAATTCCAAGGTATTTTATTTCCATTACTTGTTTAATACTGATGTCTTCAATTTTTATTTTAACCACATGTGGTTGGTTCTTTACTAATTACTATTGTTTAAGTTTTCTGAGATAAAATTGTCATATTAAATTCTTTTGCTCTTATGTTAAATCTGTGGACCAGTCTTTGCAGACTACCTTCATCTTCTGTCATCAATATTGCGTCTTCTGCGTAACAGAGTATGTCTACTTCTTTGTTTAATATTCTGTATCCTCTTTCTTTGTTGACACTTTTAATGATTTCATCCATGATTAAATTGAAGAGAATAGGGCTTAATGAGTCCCCCTATCTTATTATTCCGCTGCCTATTTCTATAGTTCTGTAAGTTGTCCATCTATTCTGACTTCCATTTTGTTGTTTTGGTAGATGTTTTCGATAGTTTTTATAATCTTTAGAGGGGAACTTTTCTATTATACAGAAGATGGATTACATCTTTGAGTCTTATTCTGTCAAATGCTTCCTTTTGGTCAAAGAGACACAGAAATGCTGGTCGATTATACTCTAGTGATTTCTCAGTAATTTGCATTGTGACGAATATTGCATCTGTACACGATCTTCCACTACGAAAACCCTGTTGTTCATTAGTTCTTATAAAATTTTAGTTATAGTTTTAGTATTTAACAAGTTTATACCTCTGTAGGTTTCTGGCTATTTGTTTTAAACTAAGAACTTTTTAGAACTAAGAGAGAAGGACTAAGAAACGAAAATTATAATAGAAGAAGGTACGAAAATACTTTTACTACAACATAAACATGATTTTTTTAATATGCACAAAACAGTTAAAGAAGCTACAGGCTAATAAAAACCTAAAAGCCTAGAAGAGTCGAATATTTCACCGACAACCAAGTCAAACCACTATTAGCTGTAGACCAAAAACTTGGATATTTGAAAGAAATAAGTTGAAATAATTATATGAATGACATAACGAAGGAAATAGATCTATTATAAAAAGTATCAAAGAAGAAAAGAAGGTGAAACTTTAGGAATTGACAAGTTTTTTGCAAAATTCTTAAAACGTATTTATGACTGAAAAAGAAATAAAATGTTTAACAACTCTATCTAGTAAAAATCTATATAACTGGTCAAATTCCACAAAGCTGGTTACATTCCTCCTTCGTACTTTTACCCAAAAAAACAAATACAAACACATACGAAGACTATATTAGACTATACTTATAATAATTAGCCTGATGAGCCGTTCAGTTAAGAACTTTTAAAAAGTGATACAATGCAGAATATACAAAAAATCGAAGCAAAAGTTTCATGAACATAATTTAGTGATGACACTTAAGATTTAAGGGAGTTTCTTTTTACTAGTTCTAAATTAGAGATGCAGAGATATCAACTGCGATGTCTAAATTTGTTTTGTCGATTACAAGAAGGCAGTTAATAGAGTAGAACATAATAAGCCCACAACCATCCTAAAAGAAGAAGGCTTAGATGATAGAGACCTAAGAATCATCTATTATTCTTAGAGGCAGAAGGAATTTTTATAAATATAGGAGTAAGACCATGTGGCTTGCTGCTCTATTATTATTTAATATATACTCTGAAAGTCTGAACATATCTTCTCATAGGGTCTGGAAGAACAAGAGTGAGCCATATTAGTTCACTCATCATCATCATGCAACCTCATCTGTCCACTGCTGGACATAGGTCTCTCCCATTTTTCGCCACTCTTCACAGTTCTGTGCTTCTTGTTGCCATTTCTTGGATATTCGTCTAATGTCGTCCATCCAGCGTGTTGGTGGTCATCCTCTGCTGCGTTTGTCTTCTCGTGGGCGCCAGTCAATTAGTTTTCTGGTCCATCTTGTGTCTTTCAGTCTCGTTATGTGACCTGCACAATCCCATTTCAGCTTGGCTATACGTTTGACGACATCACTGATACCTGTTCTTTTCCTTAAGGCTTGATTCCTTATTTTGTCTTTTTTTGTCACGCCGAGAATTGATCTCTCCATGCTCCTTTGTGCCACTCGCATTTTTAGTGCTGTTGTTTTTGTGAGCGTGAGAGTTTCTGCTCCGTATGTCATAATAGGAAGAACGCATTGGTCAAATGTCTTCCGTTTCATAGCTATCTGTACTTTTCTGTCAATTCTACCACTTGATTTTGGATGATTAGGTGTTCGCTGGGAACTAAATTTGTCATAAATTTGGTCTTACTGATGTTCATTTTTAGACCTATTGTTGAAGATACGTTTTCTAATTCTTGTACCATTTGTTGTGCTTCACCCAGATCTTCGGTAATAAGTACTATGTCGTCGGCAAAACGCAGATGGTTGAGCATATTAGTTTACTGAGTACACCTAAATAGTAATAGATACGCTGACGACACAGTAGTGTTTGCAGACAGCTTAGAGGGCTTACAAATAGCAATGCAACCCATCAGATATCAGTAAAGAGAATGTACCGGATCTTAATACAAAAAAAAACAAAATTCATGGTATTTAGTAAATAAATGCACAGCTGTTGATCAACCAGCATCCAATTGACAGGACTGATACCTTACATACATTGGTATCAACATAAACAGCCAATGGGACCTCCATACATAAGCAGATAACAGCAGCATTCGTAAAAATGAACTACACCTTCAGGGGTCATAATCTATTACTCAGAACTAAAGCCAAAATCTGAAGATATTATGATTGGTCTACTTTATTGCATGAAATAGAAGTTTGGATGCGTTCTAACTTTTCTTTAAAAAGCTTGAAGCCTTCGAGGCGTGATGTTAAAAGCGTATCTTCACAATTTCGTGGGTGGACCAGGTAACTAATACCGAGGTTGTACATAGATTAAGGAAGGAATATGGAAAAGGGGGTATGGAAAAAGATGACCAGGAGGAAGAAAAATTTCTTGACTTCAAAACCTGAGAAAATGGTTTAACACTTCTACAATCAGACTATTCCGAATAGCTACTAGCAAAATATGGATAGTCATGTTAATCGCCAATATCCGTAACGGATAGTACTGTAATAAAAACTGTAAATAAAAGTGATAATACTGTTTTTTGCCTGTGTCCATTATAAGTAATACTTTTAAGTATTACTTTTGTAATGTGGTTCAAAACTAAGTGACCCTCCCAACTTCGTCCCGCCTTAAAATTAAATAATGTATCAAAGTTTAACAAGTTGTTCCTTCGACTCTGTTATGTAACAGAAATCTCTGGGTAATGAAATAAATGCAGTTGAGGTGTCAGACTTTATCATTTACCATATCTAACAACTGCTTCAAAAACACAATTGCACTTATTCTTGTTGCAAAAACACTCGCATGTTATTTGTCAATTGAAGCGTCTTTACATGCCGCCACAAATTGGATGATGTTAGGCATGCGTTTCGTTCGTCTGTAGGAGTTAATTGGGAAATAATTATTAAATGAGGAACAGTCTGACAATAGAATCATGGCTCTACCATAAATAGTTTTTACTGTCACTAATATCTTTCAAGGTTCTGTCTAGTCACTGCAATGACCTCTTGTGGGCCAATGTATATTCATCCCAGACGATTAATTTGCATACCTGTAAAATCTTCGCTATTGCTCTATTTTTGGTGATGTCACAATCTGGTGTTTCATTAACTTTTTTCATGTTTAATGGTAATTTCAAGTCAAAATTTGCAATTCGTCCGTCTTCCAATAAAGTTACAGATATTCCAGATGAAGCCAATGCTATGGCTACTGCGGTCTGATCCTTACCAATAACAATAAAATTAATAATGATTTTCTGCCCATCTCCAGCATCAAGGAAGTCAGTTTCACCAGGTGCTTCAGTGTTGAACTATTGTTCTCTTTGTAACTGTTGATTTCTTTCATAGTTTTCTTTACAAGTCACAAATAAAATTAATAACATTTATTTACCGTCACATATTAATGGTGAGTCATAAATTTTCTTTGACAGATATATTAAGCTACATAAAAAACTCTTCTTCTTCTTCTTCTACTTCTTGGAGATCTTTCGATCTGTTTAATTCTGAAGCTGCCTCTGGTTAATTTCCTGGAAGGTAGATTGCCAACTATCCCTCCATCTTTTAGGTGGTCTTCCGGGAGGTCTTGAACCGGGCGGGTTGTTTTCTAGGGCAATTTTTGGGAGTCTATTCTCATCCAATCGTCTTACATGACTGCCTTCCCCATCTTACAATATCTTGAATTTTGCACTGCTCTCTAACGTTTGTATTTCTGACCCTGTCTCTTCTTGTTTTGCCCACTATTGTTCTTAGAGTTTTCATCTAGGCAACTGTTTCGTTTTGTTGATATCTTCGCGCACTTCTATGCCATATGTCATGATCGGTCGTATGCAAGTCTTGTAGATTCTAATTTTACTATCTGTGCGCATATACAGATTTGACCAGACTATCTCCCGCAGACATCCCGACAATGCGGATGCTTTGTTGATCTGACTCCTTAGGTCCTTTACTGGGTCGTGTCTGTTTGATATATCTATGCCCAGATATCTGAATTGCATCCGCTGTTCTATGGGGTTGTTCTCAACCACTAACTTACATCTGAGCGGATCTTTTGCTATTGTCATACATTTAGTTTTGTTGGTAGAAATGGTCATATTTAGTTGGCGGCTTATTTGAAAGAACTGAAAGAGCTGTCTCTGAAGATCATCTTCTGATTCGGCAATAAGTGCTGCATTATCTGCGTAACACGCCATACCAATTCTTTTGTTGCCATTTTGTATCCGAGATGGAGAGATGTTACTTTGTTTATAATTTTACCCATGAGTAGGTTAAACAAGAAGGGGCTTAAACTGTCGCCTTGTCTAATTCCTCCCGGTGTTAGAATATTTTCAGTGAATTGGTCTCCTGCTCTAAGTTTGGTTACATTGTTGTTATTTAGGTTATGGACTATCTTTGGTATGTTGGTCGGCGTTTTATTTTCTATTAATATACTTAGAATGTCTCCCAGGCGAACCCTGTCAAACGCCTTCGTCAGATCAATGAAGCAAATATACGCTGGCATGCCGAACTCTATAGCTTTTTCTTTTATTTGTTTTATTATGAATACTGCATCTGTTATAGACCGCCCTCTTGTAAAACCTTGTTGTTCTTCAGCATTAGTGATTTGCCTTTCCAATGTGTCCTTAAGAATAGGTACTTGTGAAAAGTTTCATCGTTGTATTTAAGAGGGTTATTCCTCTGTAGTTTGGTGGGCAAGTTTTTTGTCCTTTTTTAAATATGGGGATTGTGATGCTCTTATGCCATTCCTCTGGTGTTTATGTGTCGTTTAAGATTTTGTTAAATAGTTGTGACAGTTTACTTGCAAGTTCAGAGCCTCCATATTTAAAGAGTTCGTTGGGTATACCATCTGTTCCAGGTGATTTTCTGTTTTTTAGCTATATAAAAAACTATGTTTTAATAAAGTAAAATAAAAACATAAAATAAAAAACAGGCCAAATACAGACAAAATGACAGACCGATCCTTGAATTAGCATACTGCGGGATTCGTCAAATTTAAAATGTGATTTCATTATATTTTATTTAATTATATTCTATTTTATTCTATTTTATTTCATTTTGTTTTATTCTATTATATTTTAATTTAATTTAATTTAATTTAATTATTCTATTGTATTCTCTTTCTATTTCTATTCTATTTGACTCTATTTTATTCTATATTATTTTAATTTAATTTTATTTTATTTTATTTTATTTTCTTCTATTTTATTCTATTTTATTCCATTTTATTCTAGTTTATTTTATTTTATTTTAATTTTATTTAAATTTATTTAATTTTATTTACTTTTATTTTATTTTGTTTTATTTAGTTTTATTTAATTTGATTTAATTTTATTTAATTTTATTTAATTTTATTTAATTTTATTTAATTTTATTTAATTTTATTTAATTTTACTTAATTTTATTTAATTTTATTTAATTTACTTATTTTTATTTATTTTTATTTAATTTTATTTAGTTTTTGAGTATGTTGCATGTTGGTGCCACAGTGTTTTGTAAATTAGCGGCAGTTTCAATGCCGAATGCGCTGTTCGGCCACCATACAAAAGACTTGCCGCAACTCCAGATGGTGCAATGGTCAATGCAATATTATTTTGTGATCGAAAAAAAGTCTTTCCTGTGCCAGCTGGATAAAATTCTGGGATCATTACTATCATAATGCACAATTGTTCAGTTATCTCAGACTAATGGACCTAAGTAGTACGTATTCGATCAGTTGCTAACCTAACTTCTCGTTGTTCAGATGTAGATCGGCCAATTGCTTGTCGCTTTTGAGGCATAATTGTACGAAAACGACTTGAAAAATACGTTTGAATTTATTAGATGTCAATCAGCAATCCGAATCATACAATGTATCCAATCCAATTGAACTATCTCTTCACACAAGGTTGAAAATGTTTATATTGACGCTGATCACCAATTTCCTGAGAAAAATTTGAATTGGAAAAAATCAGCATTCGAAAATTGTTGAAATCAATTTTAATTCCACTCACGATGAAATCCAATTGAATTCAATTCGATTGAATTATTTATCTACATTAATTTTACTCACAATAAAATGGACAAAACTATTCGAAAAACACTCTCAAATATAAAAAATACGCACAATGTGAGCAGGACATGAATTTCACAATTTACATAAATTCTTATGTCACCCACAACTCGAAACGTCATCATTCGTTCGCTGTTTTCATTTCAATTCAAATCAGCATCGACTTATTGTCTCGTTGGTCTATGCTTTTGGTTGGTTTTCTCTTTGTTTATGATTTGATATAGATTGAACACCTCTTCAGGACGTGGTTTGTTTTTGTTGGGTTGACTTTTGTCGCTGCGTTTGGACTCACTAGTGGTACGCTTCATTGGATGTGTCCTGAGGAGGAGGTGGATCCAGGGTGATCAGAGGTGAAAGGGTTGTTGAGCTAAAACGGTCCTTTTCAGAATTTTATTCGTAAAAAAATATATGGTCAGCTGTGGCTGTATCCTCTACAATAGACAGGTATAATTGTGCAATGGGATCGGGAAACCACAGAAAACCGATCCCTCCCTGTCTAGCAATCTCGACGTGAGCATTTAGTGAGTACGGCAAATCAGCATGAACTGTCACGGCAATATATGAAATTCATTGGAATGACAGTGGTGCCATCTGCTAAAATTTGTCGTACCAACTTAGAAACCTTCGTTTGCTCATGCACAACAACTTTGCTAAAGATTTTCACATGATGAAATGCATTATTTACGATTCTATAAAGGACATACAGACAAACATTCATTTTTATATTTAGAGATTCAGTATTTCATCTTTTCCAGGTGCATTTCTATTTTTAAACTTTGTTATGGCTTCTCTTATCTCAGTTTTTGTTATCTGCTTTAATCAATTTGATGTTATTCTTATAGTTTTAAGAGTGTACGCTACATGAAAATATAAAACACATTTGTTCGTGATTGGTGTCATTTTAAAGCAACATGAATGATAAATAAGTTTTAGCTACATCTTAACTTCCACGTAATTCTAATTCGTATTACAAATTTATTTTAATATTCGTCAAAGATATAATTTGTATATTACACTTACGAATTCAAATGAAATTGCTCGAAAATGAAAAATTCGAAAGTCTTCGTTTGCACAAAACTATAATGCTACACAAGTGATAAATCTGTACAGGTAAATAAATGATACAATTCAACTAAACTAAAATTTATTACACTTTTTTGCCGCAAAAAAAAACCGACTGGAATGCTAACTATACATATATGTTTATTTTTACCCACAGCTAAGCCATGACACAATTCAACAGTTAGAGAAATGTAATATGACGGAGCACCCCTCGTTTTCCTTTGTTGGTGGAAATTCAGTTTTCAGATAATTTTGTGACAACTGTTCGGACAGAGGCGGGACAATATAGTGGGTTTTCATCAATCTCTGTCCAATCGATAAAGATACTTTCATACTGGTTTTAAGCAATATGTATATTTTTGCATCAGAAACTTATAATTATATCGGTACCTAAGCCTAAACCGACATTTGACAAAACGGTGACAAAATCGATTTCAAAATGTAATGCTACAATTGAAACCCCTTAATAGTTCGTGGATTAGCTTAGATTTTTTGTATGTATACATGCTTCAGTTTATTACAGAAATCAATTATATTACAAAAAAGTTTTATATAAAAATAGGTAGATGCCGCTAAAAAGTTTTAATAAATATTGCTATTCTATCTACCTTGGACTACCGAACAGTCCAAAGTCATTACAGCGTTAAATATATATAATAAACATGAAACTAGTCCTATTATTTTTAAAGTTAAACTAAATTCAATCCTAGATCAACAATACAATGAGTGGATTAAAATTTATACAGATGCATCCAAAGGTGAACTTGGCGTTGGAGTAGTAGTGGTAACCCCAAATGACACTTTTCAATTTAAACTTCCTCTAAATTCCAGCATCTATACTGCAGAACTATTTGGTTTGCTCAAAGCCATCAAGCAAGTAAATATTAAAAACATCCCTTGTTGTCTAGTCCTTTCTGACTCTCTCAGCGCAGTCAAAGCTATGCAAAATGTATACTCTAAACACTCCATTGAGAAAATTATCAGGGCCGAATTATTGAATGCTCAAGAAAGAGTCCACTTCCTATGGATACCATCTCATATAGGCATAGAAGGGAATGAAGAAGCAGATACTAGTGCGCGTAACGCTATCACCAGTGACGCATCAGAAACAGAGTGTCGGAGTATCGCAGGCGATCTAAAAGTTTATTTCAAAAATAAGGTGTTAAGTGCGTGGAATCGGGAGTGGAATGACTCCAGTTCGAAACTCAGAACCATCAAAAGTGATATTTTTTTATGGAAGTCAACAGCCAGAAGTAGAAGACTAAACTATTATTACACGTCTACGACTTGGACACTGTAGGTATACTTAAGCCTATCTCTTCTCAAATAGTGAACCTCCAAAATGCGAAACATGCAATATAGTAGACAGTATAAAGCACTTCTTGATAGACTGTCCTAAATATGTAAATCAAAGACAGTCTTACAATTTGCCAAATAACCTGAAAGCACTCCTCAACAAAAGTTTAGTTCCGAACAATTTATTAGGTTACTTAAAATGTATAAATATGTTACACAAAATTTAACTTAATTAATTGTTACAAATGTTCAATTATTCACAAATTGTAAATAATTGTTACAATGATTGATTGTTACAAATGTTAAATTTAATATTATTATAAATGTTACAGGAATAATCTTTGGGTGGATGCGACTTTGTTTCTTTAAAAATAAAAAAAAATATTGCTATTATACTTAGTCTAATATCGGTATGTACGTTTTAGTGTGAACTGAGTTTATTAGTCTAATTTATTATCTTTTTTTATTATAAAAAAATATTCTAACACTTAGTTTATTAAAGTCTTTATTTAATTTATACATACAATATTCTTACACTTATCACAACTACTTTAATTTATTTACAATATTATTTATTTACAATATTTATTTCCGCGTTACAATTCGAAATTCGACCCGATTATATTTCCAGACCGGTTTCTAGCGGTTCAGAGAAAATACTAGAACAAAAGTGAGAATAACAAAATGTTTACAGGTTTTTAATATGACTCATATTTATCGTAACAGTAGTATTTAACAAATTTATATCTCCTTTTTTAAATAGTACAATTACTACGCTCGTTCTTCTAAGAATTTCGTTCGTACCTGGGAATTACACTGTCTAGCTATGGAAAATTGAACAAAGAAGTGAGAGATCAAGTACAAAAAGCAAATAGACTGGCAGGATGCCTTAATAACACTATATGGCGAAACAGACACATTAACACTGAGATGAAGTCAAGAATTTATAAAGCCAGTGTAAGTCCAATAATGACATATGCCTCAGAAACAAGACCCGACAAAGCCACAACGCAATGCCTACTGGAAACGGCATAGATGAGAGTACTGAGAAGAATTACGGGAAATACGCTGAGAGATCGAAAGAGAAGTGAATTCATTAGAAGAAAATGTAATATACAGTGCATAAATGAATGGACACAAAATAGAAAAAAAGAATGGAATAACCAAATGATAAGTCACCAATCGGCAGAAGAAGTATCGAGCTCGCAAAAGATGTAGTAACAACCTTCAATAGAGGTATTAATCCGCTAATGAACACGCAGAATTGCTTATAAAGGGGAAGAAGAAGAATAAGAAGAATATCGGTATGTATTCTTCAGTTGAGATTGATATGAAATAAAAGACTTTGCTGTATATTAAAAGTTAATAAATTAAAATCATCATCATCGTCAAGCCTTCTGCGTCCAAAATTGAACACAGGCCTTCCCAGTTTCTTCCAGTTTTTTAGGTCTTGAGCTTCCTGCATACAGTTCGCAGCGATTTTATTGACGTCGTCTGTCCACCGTAGAGGTAGTCTACCTTTGCTTTTTCTGTCTGCTCCTAGTCTTAACACTGTAATTTTTTGGGTCCACCACCCGTCATTCATTTTGGATACATGGCCCGCCCAATTCCACTTCAGCCATGCTATACGCTCTATGGCAGCTGTGATGCCTGTTCTTCTTCTTATTTCTTCGTTTCTAATCCTGTCTCTGAGAATCAGTCCAAGTAACGGCCGTTCCTTTCTTATTTGTTGGCTCTTCTGAGTTTGGTTGCTATGCTCTGAGTTGAGTAAATGCTTTGGTACCGTAAGTCATTACTTAAAGTACTTAAAGTTAACATTGGTCGAACGTCTTCATATTTAAGTAATTTAGCATATTGCTTTGAAGATGTTTGATACAGTTCCACATGAAGAACATGATAAAGTGATTCTGCTTTGCAGTTCAGCAGTTTGGTTGACCCTTTCAATTTTGATTTCCAAAATTTATGTTCAAACCAACGTCCTTACAGGTCCAAGCATATCACTATCTGTTATCAAAACTAAGTCGTACGTATGTGGTGACGAACGTAAGTGGGAGAGCATTTCGCTGTCGGCATTGATTGTTTGCCATGCCACACCAATAATTGGAAGCATGTTCCAGGGCTGCCGTAAAGAGTTTGGGAGATAACGTCTCTTCTTATCTGATTCCTGTTTTGATTTTTATACATTTTGTATCTCTGTATAATCTTACGGCCATAATTATAGTGCTGTACATGTTTTCGATCAGTTTGGAGTAACCATAATGTATACGACTTTCCTTCAACGCTCTCATTAAGCTGTTAATTTCTTCGTATTGTTATGTTTTTATTAATTCTTCTAATTTATTGTTTTCATTTATTTATTAAAGGTTCTATTTATAACACTTACAAATTTATTAAAGTCTTTATTACTAATTTATATTACACGAACAATTATACAATTTTTTAATACGGGCGTTACATTTTATTTTACGCGGCGCGAATCTTCAGAAACTAACTCTTTTCTCTCCAACAAAATTCCTCTTTAAATATAAAACACAGTTCTTCGAGAATGCGGTGGTTTATCATCGAAGACCCCAGACTGGTTTTTATCCGGCGTGCCTGGAGATTTCGAGTCGCGGGTGACTCATCATAATTCAGGTCTAGAGGTTTCTGCCGGAAGGTAAACAAGCGCCGAAATGACTAGAACAAAAAAAGAATTAGTCATAATATATTTACAGTTTTAAACGCCATAATTATCGTAACATTGCCCCCCTCATAAAAGATGGTTCCTCCTGAAACCTTGTCGGGACTGGAACTGGAACGGTATGCTGGTATCGGCAACTGGACCCTCTTTTACAACTTCCAGTTGTATAAAAATGACAAGGGACGGTTTTCTCTCCGCACCAGTAACTATGCGGATTGCAACAGACTAACACCTGGACTTCGGTGTCTCTAAAGATCTCCTCCACCATACTTCGGATAACCCTCCAATCTAATTGGCGGCACTCTAACTTTGGCATGGCTAACTTTTGCACGTCGGACTCTAGTACGTGCTCTCTCAATTGAAGTAAGGCTTCCCATACATCTCGGTAGGTAGGTTGGTCACGGACAGTGTCTTTTGTTACCAGGTAGAAAAGGTAACGTGATGCTTCTTGGAGTTTCAAGGCTTTCCCAGGAGCTGGCACTTGGCATTGAAGTTCTGCGACTCGACCGAACTTCCTTCGAAAGACGGATGCCAACACTGGTGCGTCTTTGATACTGGCCGGCATGGTAAGGGCCAGCGAGTAGTCATCGGGGAGCGCGAGTAGATCTTGCTTTTCTTCAGTGGTAACACCATGTAGTGCTTTACCGGTACCTCCATAGACCCCATGAATTCCTCAAACGTGAGGTCAGACACATCTTGGACTTGGTTTACTTACACTTCTTCATCTACGTTGTGGTCACCTTCGAAAGACGCCAGCCGGTTATGGTGTCCTATCATCGGCTTTCCTCTCGGAGTCTTGCTTATTCGGTAGATGATATCGTTGATCTTCTCCATAATGAGGTACGGACCTTCCCAAAACTGCTGCAACTTGGGAAAACAACCTTTTTGCTTCTTGGGATTATAGAGTCGGACTTTGTCGTTATTCTTAAAGCACCTCTTTTTGGCTTGCGTATCGTACCGTTTCTTCATTCGGTCGCTAGCGATCTGAAGATGGTAACGGACCAAATCGTATACATCGTCCATTCTTCTTCGTAATTCGATCACATAATCTTTACCTGCTACATCCTCTCCAGGTCGACACCCAAACTCTAGATCACAAGGTAGTCGCATCTCGCGTCCGAATAGGACTCTGGCTGGTGTCTGACCTGTTGATTCGTTAACAGCAAATCTGTAGGCCATTGTGAAGAACGAAAGATATTGGTCCCAGTCTCGCTGATGATCGGACACCATCTTTGTCAAATAATTGCCAACTGTCCTATTCATCCGTTCTACCATACCATCCGATTGCGGATGATATGCTGTAGTTCTTGTTTTCTTCATGCCTAGTCTATCACATATTCCTTGGAATAGATCGTTTTCGAAGTTCCTTCCTTGGTCACTATGGATCTCCAAAGGTACTCCAAATCGGCTGATATATTCTTGGATCAACTTATCTGCAATGGTGGCTGACCCTTCGCGAATGGTATGGAACGAAGACCGGTTTTATAGCGGCTCACATGACCTACGAAAAAATACTTGAATATTAAAATGTTTACAGGTTAAATATGAGTCATATTTAGCGTAACCAGAGCATATTATTAGAGATGCCTTGAGTTTTGATAAAGAAGATGAGTCTTATGTACACAAAAGTTATGATGAACTACTCGTGGTGGAAATGATAGGATTGAAATTGGATCTGCATTACTGGAATGGGCAGATACTTTCAATAAGTATCCTCAAGTAAAAAATGATCACTTAGAAGTTTATTCAATCCTAGGATTTGTTGTTTCATTAAAAGAAAATCAGTAAGTAAAATGTTTATGATAAAAATAATCCAATAAAATAGAGTTGCTATATAACTATATTAGCAAAGTACACACCATCACTCACAATCCAATGTTATTACTGTTTGATATGATTATACTTTATTAACATAAACAATTTTTCTAATAAAAAAACACAGCTATAAGGATTGGAAATATCTAAGAAAAACAAACTACAAACTTCTATGTATAACTACCAAAGTAAATCTCTGGTAAATATCTGTAACGAAATTATTAAACACAAAATCATATACAACAGAATGGAAATTCCTATTAACGAAACTAACATTATATGTATTAGAAAATACAACCAAACAATAGAAATATTTTAATTAATATACAAATCATAAAACAACTGTTTCTATTTTCCTTTTTTACCTAACAAAAAGGGTAATTTTAGACGTCCAACCTTTAAAATATTCTTTGAACGTGCAATGAATCACATACTTGGATTTAATTAGTTGACAACAAAACATATAGAAAGCATTATAGACGATATCAGGAAGTAATTGGTCAAGTAAATAACCAATTATCTGCTGTAAATTGACTCATTTAAATAAAATAGGTGGACCATTTAATGAATTATCATCACTCAGAAGTTTCTACTAAAGGATCACACCCACATGGGGGCGGACACTGTCCATGCGCTGATAGAGCGAAAGAGAAAAATACAAACATTAGTAATTTACTAATGTTTGTATTTTGAGAACGATTTCCGAAGGGGATATTGAAACGTCAATAAACGTAATTTAACCTTTAATTGTGGCTTATTCCCATTGAAATAGTAATTTCTTTAAAATGCCACAAAAAAATAGCTTCAGAACAATACAGACTTTACTGTTTGAAATGGAACTTGTTTAATAAATTTATTTCTTCCATCCTTCAATAGATATTAAGTGTTGCGCAATGTGGTCATAGAATCGACAATTTGCTTTTTACGACCACAATCCACCATAGTATAAGCTCTAAACGGATATAAGAAAAACGAATAAGAGCCTCTGGAAGATTTCGCGTGGGTTGTGTAGGCTTTTTATGTTGTTTACTTTACTGACCATGAGTAGGTGACGTTGACACGGATTAAAATTTAGTAAATAATAATAAACCGAAACTTTTAATGTGGTGAACAGTCTCGTTAAAATTTATTAACAAAAACGTATCAAATATTATTATAGTATAAAATAAAACTCATATTGTACCTGGTGTAGAGAAAATAGGTTGCCGTAAATAGATAAACAACAAAGATTATTTTGAGCATGGTGTTCGTTTTATATGGGTATTAGAAATGCCAGAGCTTGCTATTAAAATCTGATGCAAACATGAAAAAAAAGTATTTGAAATCACAGAGACGTTTTTTCTGTATTTAAAGTACGGTTTACTTAACCGATGTCTATGTATAAAATGGATGTTCATGGTTGTGGTAAAACAATTTAAAATTGAGTTTCTAATTTATAATTTTCTCTGTTAATATTATTAGCATCAAATATCATAAATATACTGTTATAATAGCCACGTGTCTTAAAGCTTTAGCTTAACTTAAGCCTCGTACTCACTTGTAGACCATGTTGCGCAACGGTCTCGCGACGGTCTAACTTGAGACATAGACATGGTCTAGCAGTCTAGCTACTAGAGACACTGATCTCTGTCTCGTGTAGCGTCCACACTGTGATGTTATTTTTTGAGTCCCATCTTCACCAACAACCATAGCGGGCGACCATTGGTTTGTGATATTGACTGCCTATTTGATAATAATTTGTAGTAAAAAACGCGAAAGCGTAAAAGTTGGTGGACGCGCGAAGTGCTCACAGAAGGACCTAAGTTCGGTACTGAACTACTAAATAAATTAAGATTGAAAGACACCATGAAATTTCGCAATTTCACCCGATTGAGGTCTTTTCATTTTGAAGAATTGCTTCAGATGATTGGAGGGAAAATAATGAAGCAGGATACAAAATTTAGAGAAACCATCCCAGCTTCTCTGCTACTGGCAGTCACACTGCACTGTTTAATCAGCTCGATATGAACTTCATCTGGCCCAGGGGAGCTCTGCCAGATTTTGAGTTATTTATAGCATGTTGGACTTCAGATTTTAATATTATTGGAGCTTCCTCGTTATAAATTTGTGTTGGTTCCGTTCTTGTGTCTATGAAAAGGTCTTCAATATATTTAGCCCATACTTGTTTTATTTCAATAGGGTTATTAATAGGTTTATTGTTTTTGTCAATTAATCGGTTAGGTGTATTTGTTCGTGATTTTCCAGATAATTCTTTCACTTTTTTATGTAAATTATAATGATTATGCTTTTTCTGCAATTCTTCCACTTCGATGCATGTTTCCATCATCCACTTTTCCTTAGCCTCTTTTATTTTGTTCCTTATTAATTTATGTTTTTCTCTGTACTTACTTGGGTTTTTGTTTCTATATTTTCTTCTTTGTTCCACGATTTCCAGTATTTCTTGAGTCATCCAAGGTTTTCGGCTTTCTGTTTTCTTTTGTAGAGTTTCTTTCTGTGTTTTTATAACAGAATCTTTGATTTTGTTCCACATAATGTTCACGTTCTCAGTGTTGTTAATTTCTGATGTTAATTTCTTTATTTCTTGATTGATACAAGTTGAAACCTCAGCACGGATTTCATTTATCTTGAGTAACTGAGTATTCACCTTAGAACTTTTGGATTTTATTATCTTTTTTACCCTCAGTTACATTTTTGAGACAAAACAAGGAGTATATGGTCTGAGGAGACATCTGCTCCAGGAAAAGTCTTAACGCTTACAATGGAATTTCTAAATCTTAGATTGGTTAGAATAAAGTCGATCTGATTTCTAATGCAATTTTGTTAATTATCGTGTGGTGACCTGCAGTTATACAGCCTACGGGTGGTAGTTGAAACCATGTGTTCATAATCGCCAGGTTTTCTTCTTGACAAAATTGAGCCAATCTGTCGCCTCTAGCATTCCTTATTCCTAAATCATAATCACCTATTATATTGTCGACTCGGCCTTTTCCTATCTTTGCATTTAAATCACCCATTATTATAGTAATTTCTTCCTTTCTTGTGTATTGTAGAAGTTTTTTGAGTTTTTCATAAAAATGTTCTATTTCAGCTTCTGATTTATCTGCAGTTGGAGCATACACTTGTACTACATTAATGTTCACTGGCTTACCCTGTATTTGTAATAATAGCATTTTATCCGAAAAGGGAACAAAATTTACAACGGCTGCTTGGATTCTCCTGGAGATAATTATTCCAACTCCATTTAGATGATCTCGGGTGTCATTTCTGGAGTAGTATATCGTTTTATCCATGACCAATGTTTTACCGGAACCAGGCCAGCGCTTATGCCTAATATTTCTAGGTTCAGTATGTTCGTATATGTATATATATATATATATATATATATATATATATATATATATATATATATATATATCAGATCCTCTAAAATAACAGCTGAACTGGTAGATGAAAAAGGGGGGTTGAGGTTAATTGGGTATACAGCTGATTAAAAGCCAAGTGTACTCTGTTTAACAATTCATTATATTTCGCCAGTTTTCATTGGCATCATCAGATGAGAGCTACAATTATTTAAAACATGGTAAAATACAATTTAATAATAGTTTGTTGTTTATATACTTACTTAATTGAGGTTAATGGCAGTGCGATTTATTTTAATACCATCAAGTAAAAATTTTTTTGTTGGAATAATGTTGATTGTAGTTGATGTTGATTACAAATTAAAATATAGGAAACAAATACAATTTAAATTAAAAATAAAACAGACATAACGTTTAGTTCGGTAAATGTCATTAAGGTTAAGTACTAGAACTATCAAATATCGAATGTTATTAGTTGACTTTTGTGAAGATGATTAGTTCCATGGTGTTGACGTAGTAGTTGTTTATTTGATTAATATTTACTGTAAGGTGTGTTATAGTTGTTATAGTCGATATTTGATAGTTCTAGTACTTAACCTTAATGACATTTACTGAACTAAACGTTATGTCTGTTTTATTTTTAATTTAAATTGTATTTGTTTCCTATATTTTAATTTGTAATCAACATCAACTACAATCAACATTATTCCAACAAAAAAATTTTTACTTGATGGTATTAAAATAAATCGCACTGCCATTAACCTCAATTAAGTAAGTATATAAACAACAAACTATTATTAAATTGTATTTTACCATGTTTTAAATAATTGTAGCTCTCATCTGATGATGCCAATGAAAATTGGCGAAATATAATGAATTGTTAAACAGAGTACACTTGGCTTTTAATCAGCTGTATACCCAATTAACCTCAACCCCCCTTTTATATATATATATATATATATATATATATATATATATATATATATATATATATATATATATATATATATAAATTAAACAGCCTTTAGTTTACCATGTACCGTTGATCTGAAGATGCATAGCAAATTATAGTATGCGAAACCGGTCATTGGTGGTAGAATAAATTGATTTTAAGTCTTATTCTTAGTTCTTTTTACCTATTTGAAATCAACGAACACAGGCTACATATTTAAGATTTAAAGAACGGTAGCTTTATCTAGCTGCGAGGCAGAATATATGGCCTTGTCAGAGGCTGCTAAAGAGGCTGTTTTTTGTAGGGATTTGCTAAGTGATTTAATTGTAAAACTGAATGTATTACTTTATTTAATGATAATCAAAGTGCAATAAACTTATCAGCAAATCCAATTTATAATAAAAGAAGTAGGTAAGCCTATTGATCTAAGATATCATTTTTTTGAGAGACCTTATATCTGACACAATCATTAATGTAAAATATATGCCTACTAAGGTTATGCCAGCTGATGTGTTAACTAAAGGTATAGTTGCTGAAAAGCTGCACAAATTATTGAAACTGTTAAGTATAGGTAACCTATAAATTTTGTTTTATTAATAAGATAGGGTGTTAAAATATTGATACCATCTAAACAAAATTTAAATATTAGCGTTATATTACATTTACAGGACGTTAAGATTGGTACAATGTAAACTGTCAATTGTATTCACTTTTTGGAACAAAATAAAGTTAGTCTGAACGGTATACTCAACTGGTTCGTTTCATTTATAAGTTTTAACACATACCGGTTTTTGAATATTGTTCTGAAGCTATTTTCTTGTGACATTACATTTTTTACACCACGGATTGTTACTCTGTATTAAATTTCGCGCTTTATTAAATAAAAATGTTTATAACTATGTGTGAC
Source organism: Diabrotica undecimpunctata (assembly GCF_040954645.1). Classification (NCBI taxonomy): domain Eukaryota; kingdom Metazoa; phylum Arthropoda; class Insecta; order Coleoptera; family Chrysomelidae; genus Diabrotica; species Diabrotica undecimpunctata. The sequence goes on from NC_092809.1 coordinate 21,802,013, forward strand.
TTAGTGCAACAAGACGAGTACGATTCTTAAGGGTATAACCATTCCATTCAGGGTGACTTTGCATCAATTAATTTACGACAAAAAGGTATGTCTGAAAATAAAAATCGACATAAATCCCGAAATTTACCAGAAAATACTCTTCCATTGAAGATATCTCAGATGGAACGTTTGAATTAGGCCATCCTGTATATTATAAACACTTAATATTCAGTTGTATGTTAGTACTTCCTTAGCATATGTATGGTCTCCTTAGATCTATACAAAGTTTTGTTTAATATAAAAATTGTCCGCTGTTTATTTTGTTTCGTTAATGGTATCTATTTATTTAACGAAAATATTCCTTGCACTACAAATGAAAAAAAAATCCGTTGACAAAAGACTTAATGTTAATTCTAAGTTCAGCGATAGCCGCATGCATATATTTTGCATATTTCCACAGCAAAATTCATTTCGAAGTAATATTTTAGTAGAATAAAATTAACGTTTCACGGACTAGAATATAGAAGTTGCAGAATGCGCTGAAATGGTAGTTTGTTTGGAAGGTAATTATACGGCAGATTTTAACCAAGAACAATAAACTGCTACAAAGAGTGGAATTTTAGTTAAAGGTGATTGTTATTTGTGTCGTCTCTGTAATTTCGAAAATTAGCCGGAATATGCATTTACGTTGTTTACGGTGTTATTAAGCTAATGGAAAATACAGTATGATGCGAATGGGGTTATTTGTATCTCATTACCTTTGAAAAAAAAATTTGAAACTCATTGATTTTTAATTTCAATCGGACATTAAGTTTTTCTTTATATTTCTTGCATCATCTGTGTAAGCGTAACAATTCATCGATGTTTTCTAATGCGAATGGAGCTTAAGTAAGTGACTGATCTTCTTTTTTAAGTTCCTTTTCACATTGGAGGTTGGAAATCATGAGGAATGGTGAGTAGCTTTCCTAAATAATTAAGTTGAACCTAATTTTTAAGCCAAAAAATTTTCCCTCTTCCAATACTGAACTTGCCCTTTATATTTCCTTTCATTATTAGACGTAGCATCTCAAATCTGGTTCCCCTCATTATATGACCAAAATACTCCAGTTTTCTCCTTTTAACTGGTCGTATTATTTTCTGTTCTTTGTTCATCTTTCACAACACTTCTTCATTTATAATACGATCTATCCACGGTATACGTAGTATTTTAGGGTAGCGCGATCTTTCGAATCGAAAATCAGTCTGGAAAACCGATTCTCAAACTCTCCTAGGTACTTAATTTTGTTCTGAAGCTATTTTTTTGTGGCATTTTAAAGTAATTACTAATTCAATGGGAATAAGCCACAATTAAAGGTTAAAGTAATTTTATTGACGTTTCAATTTCCACTTCGGAAATCGTTCTCAAAATACAAACATTAGTTTGTATGTTTCACTAGCAGTAGTAAAAGCAGCAATGGATTCGTCAACAGCAACTGTCAGAGTGCAAAATGAGCTCACTGAGAACTTTTCAATTGTTAAAGGATTAAAACAAGGAGACGGACTGGCACCGACACTATTCAACCAGACTCTTGAATATGTGATAAGACAGCTGAATATAGGAAGAGGTAATCTCCTAACAAATAAATCAATACAGATTGCCGCCTATGCCGATTTTCATTAGCATCATGTCTCGTAGAACAAAAGAGGCGGCAGAAATATATGCACAATTAAAAACAGGGGCAGAAGAGACGGGACTAGAAATAAATATTCAAAAGACAAAAAAAAAGTAACACAGGAAAGAGCTAGGGGAAACAGACGCACAGTTGAATTAGAGGACGATATTGAAACTCGACCTTAGGATCATATCAAATTTATACTATAAACAGCGAGCAAAAGTACGTGTTAACGAACAGCTGTCAGAAGAAATTGAAATTAGATGTGGAGTAAGACAGGGATGCGTATTGTCGCCAATTCTTTTCAATGCCTACTCCGAAGAGGTCCTGAAAAAAGCTCTTGAGGGTGAAATAGCTGGAATAAAGGTAAATGGAGTTCCCATTAACAACATTAGATATGCGGACGACACTGTGATCTTGTGATGGGTGGCTCTTTTGGGGCGACAGACTCAGTAAAACACAGGTTTGAAATAAAAATAAATCTATTAATTTAGTATATACAATAAATAAAAATAAAAAGGAATTCTACGTTGTATACTTATACAATGAATAAAACTAAAACGAATTCTACGTCCCCGTGTGGATCCCACGATGAACGAAGTCCCCGGCGAACGTCTATAAAAGAAAAGAAATTAATTAGTACTAATAAGAAACGAAATGGGGGAAATCGATCGCGCGCAGATTTATATTCGCTTTCGCTTCAATTCAGCGAAAGCTCCGAATACACTCGTAAACAAAATATTTAGCTGTGCAGACCCATGGCAATGTTCAATACACAATATCGACGGGTTCCGCTTGGCTAAGGACAGAGTATGATCCTCAATACGGAAATCTCTCTGTCCCGGTTGGTTCTGTGCAGATCCGCGGTAATGCTCAATACGCAACACCGATGGGTTCCGCTTGGATAGGGACAGAGTATGATCCTCAATACGGAAATCTCTCTGTCCGAGATGGCTCGCAGGTTCACTACACCGGCGAGTCAGGGAGCCTAGAGCGCTAGCTACAAGACTATCTAATTCCGCTATTCACACGCCTTAAATAGCCGTTCTGAATCCCACTACGCCGTCACGTTGTAGAAGTGGATGTGCAAATATTGACACTCCCACGGTTCGAACTGTTAAACGATCAGAGCATCGTTACAATCTTAGCCGAAAACATTGAAGATCTTCAGAGACTGGTGACCAGAATAGCAGAGTATGGAAAAGAGTATGGTCTAACAATGAATGTCAAGAAGACGAAATTTATGAGAATATCGAAAACTCAAAGAAATAACGAGAATCTTCTAATAAACGAAACCAACGTCGAACAAGTGGACAAATATGCATACCTGGGAACAATGATTAACTCCACAAATGATTACAATCAGGAGATAAAAATAGGAATAGAAAAGGCTAGAGCAAATTTCAACAAAATGAGAAGAGTTCTATGTACCAGTGATTTAAAACTGGACCTAAGAGTTAGGTTGGCGAGGTGCAATGTTTTTTCGACTTTATTTTATGGAATGGAATCTTGGACCTTGAATGCAACATCAATGAAAAAACTGGAATCATTTGAGCTGTGGGTGTACAGAAGAATTCTGAAAATATCATGGACAGAACACGTCACAAACAAAGAGGTTCTGGGAAGGATGAACAAAGAAATAGAAATTTTAAATTCAATAAAAACAAGAAAATTAGAATATCTCGGACATATTACACGTGGAGAGAAATACACCTTGCTCCAACTGATTATGCAGGGAAAGATCCAAGGAAAGAGAAGCATAGGGAGGCGTAGAATGTCATGGCTGCGCAACCTGAGAGAGTGGTACGGATGTACATCAAATGAACTTTTCAGAGCAGCCGTCTCAAAAGTCCGAATAGCTATGATGATTGCCGACCTCCGCCGCGGAGATGGCACTTGAAGAAGAAGAATTGAAACTGTAGAAAGTTTCACATATCTGGAAGTTACATGAAACACGGATGGAACAGAAGAACCAAAAATTCAAAAAAGAATAGTAAAGGGAAACAAAGCTTACTTTTCACTCGCCAAAGTGTTTAGCTCCAAAAACACGCACTGGAGATCGAACATCAAGGTCTACAAAACTATTATCAGACCAATAATAGGTTATGAATAAGAAACACGGGTGATGACAGAAGACACAAAACGAAAAAGTCTTTAAAAGAAAAGTCCTCAGAAAGATATTTGAACCTATTAACGAAAAAGGAGTATATATCCAGGTATAACCATGAAGTTTACAAACTGTTCAAAGAGGTACCGATCTAAGAATTCGTTAAACTTCCGAGACTTCGATGGGCTGGTCATGTAGTGAGAATGGGGACTGAAAAATTGCCAAAAAGAGCCCTAGATAGTGAAATGCAGGGCGCAAGACCAAAAGGAAGGCCACGGAAAAGGTAGGAAGATGAAGTGACAGCGGGCGCACAAGACGTGAGACGTGAGAACCTAGAGAAGGTCGGCGTGGGACCGGCAAGGTTGGAGGCATAGTTTGGATGAGGCAAGGCACGATTTGGGCTGTAGCGCCGAGAAAGAGAAAGAGAGACCATCTTTCGAATACCTCTAATCTATGTAGGTTTGCTTTTTACTGCATCGTAATAGTCTCGTTCGTAATTCTAATGTTGTCTCTATTGGTTAGTAGCTTTTTCATTTTCAAGAAAGTGGCTGTTACTATTTCTACACTCTATCTTATCCCTTTTGCCTTTCTTTATTCATGTGCCAAGGTATTTATAGTGTCTTACTTAATGTCTATTTTTCTTGTCTTTTCTTTTCTTAGGGCAATTTGATTACTTAAATAATGACTGCATAGTACTAGGCGATTTCAATGTTTCAAGGTTTATAGATAATGATATGTCTGATTTCAAAACTTCTGTAGTTTTAAGTTTTGCGGGCTCTACTGGCCTTAGACAATTTAACAATGTTGTTAATCACTTGGGTAGACTGCTAGATTTGGTCTTATCGCATTTCAGTTGTGAGTTGAAGCATGATGACACCTTTGGTCTATGAAGACTCTCATCACCCAGCTCTTCTAATAACATTTACGGATATATTTGTAAAAGAGCCTAAATTTAGGTATGGTTTGGAGCAATTAACTTTCAACTTTAAAAAAACAAATTTTCCTGCTTTATATCGAGAACTGTATGAAACGGATTGGAACTCTCTGGATACTTCTAATGACGTTAATGAAACTTTAAATAACTTTTATGATAAGATTTATTCTGTGTTCAATAAGTATATTCCAGTTTACAAAAATATTAGCCATAAATACCCACCCTGGTTCCATGCTGATATCATTCACAACATCAAATTAAAAGCAAAGTTTAGAAAAAAGTTTAAACGATTCAAAAATCAGTGTGATTTGCTTGAGTTTCAACGGTTAAGACACCTCGTCAAATCAAAAATCAGTTTGGCCTACAATGTATATGTCGAGAATATCCAGATTGCTTTATCCATCAACCCCAAGAAGTTTTGGTCGTACGTAAATTCAAAAAATAATAGTTCAAGAATTCCTGGTGTGATGAAATATAATGACATTACTACCTCCGACCCACAAAATATTGTGAATATGTTTGCAGAATTTTTCAAAAGTGTTTTTCTGTCATCAGATATTAATTTCGTGTGTGTGTGTGTGTGTGTGTGTTTTATTGGCACTGGTTTTGACAACCAACTGGCCAGTCAATTTGTTTTGAGTTCTCTCTTTACACAAGATATTGTTAGTATTTAAATTTAAAACTATTGTATTGAGAGTTAAGACATGTAATGTTAGAAACTTACTTACTAGTTTACTCTGTTTTTGCTGTTTTATTTTTTGTATCTTTTTTTTTTATTTTTCTTTTTTTTTTGTTTACTTTTTTTTTAATTTTTTTTTTTATTTTGTTTTATTTTTTTTTTATTACTACGCTAAGACATAAACCCGATTCGACACCTCGGAGGTTTAGATCTTCTTAGTAACTTTTTTTTATTTTATTTTTTTTTTATTTTGTTCTCCATTTTTTTTATTCTTTATTATTTTTTTTTATTGTTTTTTTTTTGTCAGAGCTTTAATTTTAAACAATTAATATGACCATATAAAATTTTATATACATCTAGATTCTTTGACTCCAAAAGATGTGTTAGATTAGAAGGTAATTGAACATTAAGTTGAACTAGCTTGGTAAAAAAATTTGATATTTCAATAAAATGTAAAGGACATTCTAATAGCATATGTTGTAGATCAGCTAGCTCCCCACATATACATTCATTATTATTTGTCAGTCCTATTTTGCTTTTGTATACTGGAGTCATACAGTGATTGCTTCTTATTCTACAAATAGTTTTGATGAAGCCTCTGTTGGAAACTTGTTTAAACCATGTCTTGACGGAAATTGTGGGTTGGATTCTTTTATAAAATTTGCCTTTGTCTGAATTGTTGTAGTGTCCCTGCCATTTTGTGCGTTTAAGAGATCTGATTACAGATATTAAATCACCCATAGGAAGTTGATAGGTTTGAAGAGTGGATTCTTTCATTGTTGCTTTTTTAGCCAGATCATCTACTATTTCGTTGTTTTTTATACCAATGTGTGCTTTTATCCAGCACAATATGATATTTTTGCCCGATTTAAAAGCTTCACTATTCAGAGCTATGATGTCACTGATGATATAATTTTCTTCAAAATTATGTAAATTATATTTCAGTTTATGTACAATGCTTTGGCAGTCTGTAAATATAACATAGTTTAGTTCTTTTTGATTCATACATATTTGGAAGGCTTCTTTGACTGCTACGAGTTCAGCTGTAAAAGTTGTCATTTTGTCAGGTAATCTGTTGTTTATCTTTATACTTTTTTGGGGGTAGAATATAGCATATCCAACTTTGCCGTCCATTTTTGAACCATCTGTATATAATTTTTGATAACTCCCCCAATGATGTTGTACATACTGAAGGTGATCTATTTTAGTAAGAAAATCTGTGGCAAGAATATTACTTAAATGGCAGTTAAATGGAGATAAATAATCTTCATAGTTTAATTTTCGAGATGGGGTTTGTTCCATTTGGTGTATGTCGTCAATGTAACTAGAAACGTTGAGAAAACTTTCCACAACTAAAAGCTGCTTCTTTTTTTCCCAGTAATGATGAGTTAGGTATGTAGTGGTTAGTTGTACAATTTTACTCAACAACAGTTTATTGTTAACTGCCACTTTAACTATAAATTTCTCACCTAAGAATTCTCTGCGTAATGAAAGTGGAGGTTCATTAAGCTCACATTCCATGACTAATATGGGAGTACTACGAAGATAACCAGTGCTTAACCTAAGTGCTTTATTTTTTATACTTTCGATTTTTTGGAGTACAGCGTTTGATGCTGAGCCATAAAATATAGATCCGTAATCTAGGATCGATCTCATTAAATTTCTGTACAGTAATATTGAGATGTTTGGGTCAGCTCCCCAATTACTGACACTTACAGTCTTGATGATATTCATTGCGTTTTCCGTTCTTCGCAATATATAATTTGTGTGTTCTTTCCAATTTAATTTTGAGTCTAAGAATACGCCAAGAAATTTTATTGAAGTTTTATAATGAATTTTATAATTATCAAATTGTAGGTGGTTTGGAGGAGAATATCGTTTTCTTGTAAAAGTAACAATGGTTGATTTACTCTCCGAGATTGTTAAATTCTTATCCGTCGCCCATTTTTCTATAATATTCAATCCTGATTTAAGGTGCTCATTACATTTATCTATTGACTTATTTTCTACATAAATTGCAACATCATCAGCATACTGTAAGATTTTTATATGTTGAGGAAGTTTATTTTCTAAATCAGCAGTATACAGAATATATAATAGAGGACTCAAGATGCTACCTTGTGGTAGTCCCAAAGATGTGTACCGTGTGTTAGACTTATCTCCATTTAATCTAACGTGTACTGATCGATTAACATACAAATTAATGATATTCCATGTTACAGTTTCAGGTATTCCTATTTCCAACATTTTCGCATATAGAATGTGGAGATTAACATTGTCATAAGCCCCTTTTATATCTAAAAACAAAGCACTAACTGCTTTCTTATAAGTAAAAGCACCATAAATGTCTATCAATAAGTGACTCAGGCTTTCTTGTGTGGATTTACCTTTTCTAAAACCAAACTGAGTTTTTGGTAATAGGTCGTTCTTTTCTACCCAAAATTCCAAACGGTTTTTAATTAATCTCTCATATGTTTTAAGTATACATGAAGCCAGTCCTATTGGACGGTAAGAATCACAATTATTTAACGATTTTCCGGGTTTTAAGATCGGGAGAATAGTATAAACGTGCCAATCGTCAGGAATCTTTATGCGGCGTGACCAAATTTCATTGTATATATTCAGAAGCACAGTCTTACCAATTTTTGAAAGATTTGATAGCATCGAGTAATGGATTTCATCAGCACCTGGTGCTGAATTTGAATTTTTCTTTAACGAAAAGTAAAGTTCAGTGCCAGAAAATGGTTTGATTAAGAAGCGGATTTGTTCTGGATAGTCGTATTGCGCATTCACTTGTAGGTCAGGAATTACTAATTCTGCAGACAGTGGAGTGATTTTTTGGTGGAAATCTTCTATCCATGAAGCTTCCGATAGTGTTATAGGAACTTTGTTCTTAGTTTTTCTATTTTTTAGTCTATTAACTTTTGACCATACATCTTTAATAGGGACCGACCTATTTAAGGACCTGACATAATCTCTCCAGCTATTTCTTTTAGCTTGTTTAGTAATCTTCTTCACGTGGGCATCATCTTTTTTATACTTAAGTAGGTTTTCTTGGTTTGGATGATCTTTGAATATACAAAAACTTTCCCGTCTTCTTCTGACTGCTTCCTCACATTCTAAATCCCACCAGTATTTTCCTCTGGAAGTTGGTTTTTTTATTTTAAATTTGGGGATGCAGTAGGATGCAGTTGTATTTATAGTGTGCAAAAATTTTTCATATGAATTTATATCTTCAGATTGAGAGAAGATATCTTCCGAAAATTGTTCATATAATTTCCAGTCGGCTTTCTTTAAATTCCACTTTTGTGAATACGGGTTATATATGTGAGTTGGTTGATCCTCTAATTCGACCCTTATAGGTGCATGGTCTGAACCGAATAGGTCTTGAAGTGTTTTCCAAGTGATCAGATGACTTAAGTCAGGAGTACAAATGGTCAGATCTATTGCTGATTTCGAAAAGTTCCTAAAGAAAGTAGGAGAGCCATCATTTTTGTATATCAAATTATTATCATCTATACAGTCCATTAAGATTTTGCCTTTTATATCTGTATGATTGTCCAAGCCCCAGGCAATGTGATGAGCATTGAAGTCGCCTCCTATTATGAACGGTCTTTCTATAGATGTTATGAAATTGTTCCACTGTTGTAACGATAACTTTTCTCCTGGGGGAACATACATCGATACAAATGTGACAGTAAATGATTTAAACTTAATTTTAATGGCTACTTTATTGACGTTTAATAATTCGACTTTCATGGTGACTTCCTCATAATACAGATTTGAGTTTATTAAAATTGCCGAGCCACCACCGACAGTTGCTGAAAAGCGGTCGTCTCTGACAATATTATATCCGTGGAAGTTAATATATTTTTCTGGTTTAAATCTAGTTTCTGATAATAATGCGATATCAACTTTCTGGTCTTCTAGTAGGTGGAGAAGATTTTCTCTATTAGAGTTAGCCGATCTACAATTCCATTGACAAATTACCAAACTATTCATTATTATATGAGAGAGAACTTAAAACTGTTTGAATTAAATTTATTAAAACTGATTTTTCTGGGATTTCAAAATTTTTGTGATTCATATTAGAAATAATACTTATAACTATATTTGATATTAGTTCTGTTAATTCTTTAGGAGATTCATGTATTTTGGATCCTTGTTCTGTATTAAATGTAGATTGATAAGAAGATGAATTGAAAATGCCGCCAGGTCTGGTGGACATGGGGTTTAACTTTATTATTTTTTGATGTTCTATTTCTATTGGGTCTTGCGAGGAAGGAAGGGGTCGTTTGGATTTTGGAGGTTTTATTATTGTATATCTGTTTGAAACTGTAGGGAGGGTGAGCTGATTGGGGGTTGAGGGGGGTGTGGACAATTGAGTAGAGGAATATGAAAAGGATGGAGCGTCCATAATTGGAATTTGATGTGAATTTATTGAGGAATTATTAGCTGTTATCGATGCATAGGTTACTTTAGGAAATAATTTAAGCGTTTCTTTGAAAGACAAGCTGTTTTCAGACATGTAATGTTTTATTTTTTTTTGACGGTCGAATTCTGGACATATCTCCCATTCATTAGTGAAGTGTTCACCTTCACAGGAGAGACATTTTTTATTAAAGGATGATAAAGAACAAGAATCGGAAGGGTGAGACTCATGACATTTAAGACATCTAGGATTGCTTTTACACTGCTTACTCATGTGTCCATACCTATAACAGTTGTAGCAAATAATTACTTTTTGTTGGTATTTTTCTACATTATGTAAAACATGATTAATTACGATATATTTTGGTATACTTTGACATTTGAATGAAACAATGACCGATTTTGTAGGTTTAAAAACTACTTTATCATCTGTTACTATTTTTCTCTTTATTCTTTTTACATAATCCACCGAGAATTTACAATGGTGATCAAATTCTTTTATTTTATCTTTGAGATATTCTTCCGATATATCTGATTCTATATCCCTAACTACACCTAATTTAAATAATTGAAATTTCGGAATATATGCAATTAGATTTTTTTGAATAAGCAATTTAGAAGTAATTAAGGTATTTGCACTAGCATAGTTTTTAAATGTTATCCTAATCCGATTGCGTCCAATTGAATCAATTTTTTTAATATAATTATCAATTTCTGGGTGTACAGTAAATAATATTTCACCTATTTTAACTGCATTTAATTTGCCTGTAAAATTTCTATCATTGTTTTCAATAAAAATGTGAAATGGCCCTAAATCAGTTTTATCATATAAATATACAGGTCTGCTTTTTTCTGGCTCATTAGAAGTTAATGAGTTAATTTGTTTATCGGTTTTTAAATGATTAATATTATTAAGACTACTTATCGAGTTTTCTAGCTGATGGGATGAAAATCCATGATTTTCCGCGCCGCGGAGTAATTCAAATTTTCCGCGCCGTAATGCTTGTTTGTAATTGGTCCAACCGCAGGCAAGTTTACTCCACTAAATTATGACATTTTGACACTAACGACATTTGTGAAATTTTAAAATTCAAAATTTATATCGACAATTTTTTGTGTTTTCTGCATTATTCCTTACATTTTTAGATATTTCGTTTGTATTTATATAAAAAACAGTTCTTTTTAGAACTATTTAGCGATATATTAGTGTTAAGCGATAAAAATATGGATTCGATGCCAAGTACTAGTGGTAATTATTCCTCTCCACTTAAATCATGTGTAATAATGTATAAACAAATCAAAATTGATAATTCTGGAATAAAAATAACAGCCACGGTAGCAAAAATAAAACAGGCAACAGGTTAGTTTTGCAGAATAGTTATTGTTAAAATCAAGACTTACTAAAGTACTAGTACTAAACTTACTTTAGCTTGTAAATTTTAATTTATATTCTAATTTTATTAGAATATAAGCAGACTGGAACAGTAATATTATTGTAAAATTCCATTTAATTTTAGATATCATTTTATCACGAATATATCGCTTTCGTATACGTTCCGGACGATTTTCTTCTACAATGTGATAAATAAACTCTAAAAATTATTCAACTTCTTCATAACAGTCCAACATTTTTTTATTGTAATTAGAAATACTAAATAATATATATTGGAAGTTAATTCGAAAAATTATTATTCAAACATAAACAATCAAAGTTATGTTAGAATCAACGTGTGAAGATGTCCGATACTGATTACTGGATTACCGCAAGGCCGAGATAATCAACAAAGAAAGAAGATGTATTTGGTGACTTTTCTAGTAACTTTCTTGGGTGTGAATCTGTCTTTTTAGTTTACTCCTCCTGGTTAAAAAACAGAGTATAGTAAGAAATTGAAAGACAAAATGACGTGTGGACCTGATAATATTCCATCCTTTTTGGTTAAGGATTGCATAGGTGCCTTAACTGTGCCACTATTAAAAATTTTTAATTTATGTCTTCTTAACAAGGAATATCCGAGTCTCTGGAAGGAGTCAAAAGTGTGCCCAATATTCAAAACTGGTGAAAAGGGTCAGGTAGAAAGCTACAGACCAATTTCCATTATTTGCAATCTATCGAAAGTCTTTGAAATAGTTTTGTATAATCGTATCACGCACTCGTAATCAGCTGTCTCAATATCAACATGGTTTTGTCTCCAACCGGTCCACTGTAACAAACTTATTAATGGTCACACAATATATCTCAGCGGCCCTAGATAATAGAAGTCAAGTTGACGTCATATATACTGACTTTACGAAGGCGTTCGACAGAATTCACCACGGCGTATTACTTTCTAAATTGTGTCTCTTTGGTCTTTCTGAGGATGCCGTGACTTTTATGAGGTCTTACCTGTCAAATAGAACGCAGTTTGTTGCTTATAATGGTTACAAATCGGAAAAGTACCTAGCTTCTTCAGGGGTTCCACAAGGTTCTAATCTAGGTCCATTATTGTTCTTGTTATTTATTAACGATCTGTGTGAATCAATTTCTGCACCATGTTTATGTTATGCCGATGATTTAAAGATTTATTCATTGATAAGTGACCTTAATGATTGCCATTTTTTGCAGAGTGAACTGAATCGTGTACATGAATGGTGTAATGCAAATCATTTGAATCTTAATGCCAGTAAGTGCAAAGTAGTTAGTTATTCTAGGAAACAGTCTAATTTATACCATCCTTATATTATCAATGGCAATGAACTTGAACATTTAAATAAAATTAAAGACCTTGGAGTTACATTTGATTATAAACTCACCTTTGTTGAACATGTAAATTTAAAGGTGAAAGAAGCACTTAAATCTTATGGATTCATAATTAGAAATAGTCGAAATCTCACTAATATTAAGGTAATTAAATTACTTTATTACACTTTTGTACGCTGTAAACTGGATTATGCCTCTGTCATTTGGTCACCTTTTTATGATGTACAATATCCAACTTATAGAGCAGGTGCAGCGTAAATTTTTAAAATGTGTTTCTGAAAATGCGGAAGAATGAAAAAATGAAATTAAGTATTTTAAACGATTCCTTGTTAATTGTTATATTGTGCAATTAATATTCCGACAAATTATAAGTACAATAATGAAAAGACTCTCGTTTTAAAAAAGTTGTTATATTTGTAGATTTTGTATTTTTGAAATAAATAAAAAAAATAGCGGTGGTATGCTTGCATTTTTTGTTGAATTTTAAAAATTTTAACTGTATACTGACGTTAATTTTATATTTAACTCTGTTTTTATAAAGTTGTTTTAATAATAATAATTCTAATAATAACAAAAGTAATTACAAAAGCTAGTCTACATCAGTTGTCAATGCAAGCATGCGGTAAAAGGGAGAGTTCCTGTAAGGCGGTTTTTACAGTTATAGCATTCAGTATTGTAAAACTCACGAGCCGATACTGATATGTATTACATATTGCAAAAAAATGTTTATCAATGTAACACCTCCGTTATTGCTCTAGCCATATCTGTAATAACTATTTTTTTCTGGTTATTTTTTTTTTTAAATAATATCCCTTTTATATTAATATTTTTTATATAAGTTTTAGTTGATGATATTGTTCCTTTGTGGTAACATTAATTTAGGAATAAGATCAATCATTGAAATTACTATAATCTCAAAATACTGAAAGTTTGAAATAATTTTCTTCCGCTAAAATCCATCCATATATAAGGCTAATATATATATTAATTTTTTAATTCAGTCCCGTAAACTTTGTAGCAAACTTTCAATTTTCAGTTTCAAACTTTTGCCTTAATTATTAAATTTCAATTTATACCTTATTACCGTGAACAGTGACAAATTACTAAAAACCGTTAATTAAAAAAAACCATTTACTTAGGTTGCCTAGCCAGGATAGCCTTGTTATTGAACCAAGACACCAATAATATTAATATGCATTTATAATATTACATTGAAAACGTGCTTATTTGTGTTGGTATGCGCATACGTGGTCAGAAATCATTATATATTCTGTATTTCTGATTTCATTTATGATGTTAGTATGTCCTAATCTAAACATATCGTTGCTCAGTCTATAATATCCCATTCTTTCCTCCCACTTATAATGATGTGCAGTGAAAAGAGGTTTCATAGGATCTCCATAGCTGCTATCGATGTGCCTTTTAGAGCCCCTGTAATGTGAAAGCGAGCAAGTCTATACACCTTATGGCACTTTTTGTTCTTTGGCCACCATACTACTAATGCCTATGTAATTTTTGAATTTACCAATATATTATAAATTTAATATAACATGTCTTGTTTTAAACACCACATTTGTCATGAGGCATCTGGCTACCATTAACGTTGTCACCGCTCTCTTGGTTACTCGTTCTATTTGCTGTTCCAAGTAGCCCCTAAGTCTAGTATTACTCCAAGGTACATTATCATACCAACAAGTTTATATTTGTACCACTGAAGCTTATAGGATCTAATTCCTGTTAATTTCTTGTTCTGCTAAATTTCATGATTTTTGTCTTCTGGAGGCTTATGCTCCTTATATTTGAAATCCATTCTGTAACTACATTATATCACTGACTATACCATAAAATTGCCGTAGGCTAATACATCCAGGTAACGCGCATAGCCCAGGACATAAGATTTGTTGTTACTAAATTAGCTATTTGCTTATCCATGACCAGATTTCTCTGGATATCTGCGCTGACACTGTATTATTTAGCAAAGTTAGGTATATTTCACGGCTCCTCAGCATAAATTCTACCTGCATCTCGTTTTGTCTATTTCTTTTCGACGAATCGTCCTTGTAATAGCTTCGTAGAAAGTGTTGTTTAATGCTTCCTCTATATCGAGAAATTCACCCTGTACCACCTCTTGGTTTTCCAGAATTTACTGCACCCTCTGTACGAGACGGTGCAGTGCCGGTTCCATAGAGAATTCTCTGCGTTGCCGTGTTGGTGCAGGATATCATTGTACTTGGTTTTCAAATGTTTTATGTTCTGAATGTATTGCAAGTATTTTATATACCACCACATATAGGGAATAGTACCACTATTCTCCTGTTATTATGGCATAACGTTTGTCGTCTTTTTTTAAATCGGTACAGTGTGGCTTCGGTCTGTTATTTCGGTATGTGTTCTTGTTTCCATATTTCGTTCAGCAACTTTTTCAAATGCCTAATTAGTACCGGTCCCCCATATTTGAACATTTCAGCTATAACTTTATTTTTTCCTAAGCTCTTATTTTTTATTTTTCTTTAGTTTCTCTATTATTTCTTTTTCAATAGGCAGTCTTTCTTTTGTCCGTTTTTGATCTATTTTTCTTCAGTTCTTCTTCTTCTTCATAATCCCCTCATCGCCCCGCCTCGAATTTTCCCATTGGCTCTTGACCTGGAAATCCCTATTTATCGCTCGAACAGCACATATAAATATTGGCGATTTTCAGGTCAGCCAGGTCAGTCCCTCACGGGCTCTCCGAGAGCTTGGTGCTCTCGGAGCTCTGCTTCCTGCATTTATTTTCCATACTCTGTGGCTGAGAATTGTTTCAACTTAACTTGGTGTTTTTATTTCGACGAAGAAATTGTCAAGTAAGAAATATCTAGCCTTTTTCAAGGCAAGACACCGAAGATAAATATTTCCCAAGTCCATAACCCGAAAATGGACTTAAGTAGATTAGCTCTCGACGTTTACTCCGAAGCCCTCTACAGAGCACCCGGGGATAACAGAAGGTGGTTAGACCCTTAATTGTTCCCCCAAGGTGACATTCTGTTGTGAGTATTTCATTTATAAGCTCTGAGAAGTATTCTTTCAATCTGTTCAGTATTTCCTTGACACTTACTAAATTTCTTTCATTTTTGCTTTTGTAGTCTACAGATTTTCTTTAAACTAAAGACAATTTACCTTTATTATATTTTCTTCGACATTATGATTGTTTTAGTTCGTGTCCTTTGTTCGTTGTATTTTCTCTCTATCTCTGCTGTTTTTTCTTTCAGCATTTTGAATCTTAATTTATTTCGATCATCTAGTTCTATTTTACATTCCTCACTGAACCATTTTTTATTTTTATCTTTTATATTTCTATTATTGGCTTGCGCTGCTTTGGTCATACATACTTTTATTTGCATCTATCCTATTGTACTGAGTTTATTAGTCTAATTTATTAACTTTATTTATTATTAAAATATTCTAACAGTTAGTGTATTAAAGTCTTTATTTAATTTATATATACAATATTCTTACACTTATCACAACTACTTTAATTTATATTATTTATTTACAATATTTATTTCCGCGTTACAATTCGAAAACTCGCCGCGATATTATTTTCAGACTGCCTTCAACAATTAAAATTCCGCTATATATATCAAAAAGCCGTTAGCCTGGAATCTCTCGAAGCACATGGATGTTGACCTGTGTTGACCCTTAAATTGTCTCGAAGCTTCTTTGATCTTCAGTCACCAACGAATTTATTTGACCCTTTTCTGAAGAATTTCAATCGCAGGTATAAGAGGGAACCCGTTTATGTATTACCTGCTAAAAAATACTTGTTAGAAAAAGATGTTGACAGTTAAATATGAATCATATATTTATCGTAACACTATGTTTGTTCAATGTTTTCATTTTCTGCAATAGTATCGAATTCTTTAGTGACTATTCTTTTGTATTTACTTTGTTCTTTTTCTGACAGTAGTTTAATACATTTAGTTGATTTGTACTTTTTTTTTTTCGTTGATTTTCAAGAACTGGTATAAACTGCTTTATTTGTATTCCGACTATACTGATCTGGGTCTGAATCTGTTCCTCTGTACGTTTTTATGTTTTTTATACATTTTTCCTTGTCCTTTTCGACGAGCACATAATCGTTTTGATTTACTGTGTTTCCATCTGATCGTCTCTATGTTCATATTTCTTTCTTTTGCGAAATCTGTTAGGAAGTGATTATTTTGGTTGGCACGTATGGTTGGTACGTATCTTTCTCCTTTTCTTATTTTTGCATTAGCATCACCTAGCATTATTTTCACAACATATTTGGGAATATTTTCGAATACTGTATCTATTCGATTATAGAAGTCTTCCTTTATTTCTATGTTTTTCTCTTCAGTTGGTGTGCCCCAAAGGCTGTGCCTAAGATTCTATTTTCTTCTCCGCTATTAAAAAATAAATAGTCATTTATTTCCATTGAGTTTTTTGTTTCGTTTCTTGTAGTGCTACTATTTCGAGTTTATATAAAAAATGGATTAATCTCAACTTTTTGTCTGAGAGTACATGAATTTTCTCTTTTCTTTCTATTGTGGTGACTTTATAAATGTCTACGCTTCTGTTTCTGCGTCCCCCTATATAGGTTTTGATTTCCTTTTCCTTTCCTGACATTTTTATCCCACAATTTTTTTTCTCCGCTGTAACTGTTTGTCTAACATCATTCTTCTTTTCGATTTATTTCCATCTGTCTTTTTTTTTTATTTTGAGTTGAGCCATTTCAAGTACAATGTATTTTTTCTTCGATTAGTTATTCGGTGTTGTCTGTCCACCATTAATTCTTGCTTTTTTGTTTATATTTTTATCCAGTGCTTCTTTTGTTGCTTCATGAATACTTTTGATTATATTAGTAAAAATTTCCTAGAATGATTGATTTAGATTCTTTTAAGATTTTCATCTAGTCTTTTCTGGTACCGAAAGCGCACAGTATCTTGCAGAAGACTATCTAAATTATACTTTGGGTCTTCTATTCTTTCATATTCTTGTCCATCTGTCAGTATATGATGTTGTTAAGGTTGTCTTGAAAACCTAACGTTTTACTATTCATTTTTCGTCCAGTTCTGCTATTTAAATCTCCTAATAGCAATATTTCATGTGTGTTGCAGATTTCACCGATTACGTTGTTTAACTTTGTAAAAAATAGGGCTTTTGCATTATTCGGTAGATAGTCTGATGAGGCATGAGCACCAATAACTTCTTTCGCATCCAGTTGAAGTGAATTTTGATAAGGTTTTATCAATCGTTTCCCAGTCAGTTATAAATCCATCGTTCTTTCGGTACTCCGTTGTACATGAATATAATCACCTACTGATTCCCTGTATATTCCATGTTCCTAATTGCATTATCCGTTTTCGTTGCAAATTTCACTTATTGTTTATTCCGTACCTTGTTCCGAGACTTCTTTAGACTTATTAGTAACTTTGGGTCTTTAGTAGTATACTACTAAAGACTTTATATTAATAGAGTCTATTAGTAGTATTAGTTTTTTATAAGCGGTAGATTACTGGTACATTGCCTCAACTTCCTACCTGGAGATCTATGGTGCTATTAGCCGGAGGCAGCTGAGCCTTGGTCTCTTTACGAGGTTGTTAATCCTCCCCCTCCTCCTTTATCCGGGCTTGAGATGGGCAACATAACAGCCAAACTACTCAATTCACCTAGCAGGTATACAGGCGAAGTTATATCTAGCGTTCATTTTATAAATATCCTAACAAAGACTGTAGAAATTTTTTCTAGACATATTGTTTTCTAATTTTTCCAAATATCTGAGACAACCTTGTGAATTAGATAAGTTGGTAGTTCTGTTAGTGAGGTCAATCATAAAACTTTGCTTTGGAAATATCATTGACTGAGATTGTATCTACCAGTTATATTAATTATTATATTAATTGTTAAAATATAATACCCTGAGTATAATAAAAAATTCATTATTTCCGAATATTTTTTAAAATTATCAGTGGTACGGTATTTTGGTGCGGAAATTTAATCAAAAGAAATTTTTAATCAAATATTTCAAAATTAAAAAAATAGTGAGAACATTCTATTAAACTAAAATTTAAGAGAAATTAAAATTCATCACGACCTGCATTCAAATGAATATGTTTTATATAAAAGAATTTAATCGGGAAAAGCTACAAAATTTATGGAATTTCCACAATGCGTTTTATTACTAGAATATTTCATGTAATTTACACATTCCGAAAGCAATTATAAAAGCGCCAGCGTTAGTTACATTTTTTTGTAGTATCAAACATGCGAGCCAAAAATAAGTTAGCAAGAGAATAAAATATTACGGATACTAATGAGAAAATAAAACAAAATATTAAATTTTTAAAACAAAGGGAAACTATTATTGAGTTATTAAATTTTATATTTCAATAATATACTAACAGAGACCTGTTCCCGTATAAAATTCTCGGTTAAGTCCTGTCTGACGTACTAGGCAAAAATGACTTTCACGCAATTCATCATTTCCTCAACGAACTCCTCTTCATCCTCATAAACCTATAAACAAATCAAGGCCTCGTCACTGCATAGAATTATTTTTTATTTTCCTGAACCCAATGTCCATGGTCTTGTTATTTTACTGGTCCTAGGGGTAGACTTGGTCCTAGGAAATCTAGGACCAGTAGACCTGGTGCTAGGACAAATTATTAAAAGATAGGGCGATTCTCCTGTAGAAGCCAGCCATTTTTGTAGCACTAATATATAAATAAAAAATCAGTTTCTTTCTGATCTGTCTTTTCTGTCTTTTTTTTATAAAAAAAAGAGTGCATTCACCCTTAAGAGCTTTTCATCACCTTTTATCAATTTCTCTTCTTCCTCTTTATAAGCAATTCTGCTTATTCATTGGCTGGTTGTTGCCTCTATGAAAGATGGTTAGTCTACCTATTACGCGGTCGATTGATACTTCTTCAACCACTTGTTATTTATCCCTTGTTATTTTATCGATTCAGACTAAGGGGTAGCAGGTAGTACTCTTTTACAGTTTTCAGTAAAGGACAGACTACTTCAGGGCTTAGCAACCAACCCCTCCGCCAGCTACTGTTTCTCTCTTAATCTCTAACCTAGGAGAAAATAAGTCCCAATCCTGTACTCCATCTAATCCCCATATATCCGATCCCTCCCCACACTTTGACCGGGAGGTTGTTAAATATTCCTGACGAAGGGCAGCATCGACCGGCAGTATCAAGATAAGGCACATAAGAAATTATCCTGGTCCGGCTTATTATTGGATTTTCACAAGCGGAGCTGTATTAGCAGAATGGTTGTAATGGAATCCATTGCATTATTATTTCCAAGAAAATGCCTTGGATGTTGTCTTGCAGTCCGGTTGACGACTGGCGCTACCTTGTACCCGGGTCAAGGAGTGCGAAATTGTCCACTGGATACGCGAATGTTAGTGATCAGGCATCGTGTGGAAATTCAGCTACTGGTCCACAAAAATTAAAACTCAGAAAGTTAATTAATGTCGGTACATGGAACGTACAAAGGCTAAACACAATCACAGGTAATCTGTCAATTATTGAAATAGAGCTGGCAAGGTATAACATTGAAACGTCTGAACTAGCTGAAACACATTGGTTAGGAGAAAGCCATTTTAGAACACATAACGGCAATTATATTTACTTCACAGAACTATACAGGTGTTCTGAAGCTGTGGGCGGAAAACTGGAAGGCGAATCACATAAACTCAATATAATACAAGTTTATGCACCAATCAGCACAGCAGACGACATAAAAGTCGAAGAATTCTACGAAAAATTGGAAACAACAATTGTCAACATTCCAACTAAAGAGCTAACTTTTTTATGCGTTGACTTTAATGCAAAAGTCAGCAACATTACACAGAATGATGAGCTAAAAAATGTACTGGGAAAATTCGGCGTAGGTCATACAAACGAAAGAGGAGATCGCTTAATCGAGTTTATAGAGTTATATCGAGTACGCTGACTTCATACCTGAAAAAGTCCTGGAGATAGGTCTAGAAATCAAATTGACAACATCCTCACTAATATTCGCTGGAGATTATCAATCCAAACAGTCAGATAATACTCAGGGGCGATATGTGGATTAGATCATACTCTCCTCGTAACTTAAGTAAAGCTCACACTTAAGGCGTCCAACAAACTGAGAGAGACAAAGAGGATAGAACTAAGAAAGAAGGGCGACCTTCTACAAGAAGAGCAAAAATGTATGCCCTCTATTGGTAATGGTATATCACAAAAAATATAGGAGAGTATTAAACATTTTATAACAACACCAATTGATCGCCCAAAGGTAAATAATCCTGTGAAACAGAAACACTGGATAACATATGAAACTCTTAAAATAATTGAGAACAAAAGAAATCTTTGTCAAAGTGGTGTACATAGTGAAAGGGAAAAAACTAGTTTGAGAGACCTCAACAAAGAAATAAAACGAAGATGTAAGGCTGATAAATAACAATGAAAGAGGACTCTTAAATTTCACGAATTCTAAAAATGAGGTTGATCAACTGCTTAATATTCCCAATATTGACATACGGATGTGAATATTGGACACTACGATAAGCGAAAAGAAGAAATATAGACGCCACTGAAATGTTTTGTTGGAGAAGAATGTTATGAATTCTGTGGACCGACCACAGGACAAATAATTCAATTGTAAATGAGCTAAAGGTCAGCAAACAGCTTTCCAGCATAGTACATCTTCAACAATTAAAATACTTTGGACATATTATGAAGGCAGGCACAGAAAACATGGAAAGACCTATTATCAAAGGAAAGGTAGAAGACCAAAGATCACGAGAAAGATCATTAATAAGGTGGATCGATCAAATTACAGGAATATGCAAAAGATTTATGCACGAGTTAAAAGAAATGACCAGAGAGAGAGAGATCTTTAGAGACTGACAATACATGACATCACGATGGCCACTACACTCCCTCCGGGGGGTCAAGATTGAAGAGAGCTTTTAACGACACTTGTGTTCGCCATTCTACTGACGTGATTGTTCCATTCTTTTTTTTTTCTATTTAGTGTCGACTTATTTATACCCTGTACATTACATTCTGTTCTAATCACGTCACTCCTTATTCTCATAATATTCTCAGTTTTTACTACAAGCTTGAAGTTCTTAATCTCCTACTTTTATTACCTCTATTACGATGCCATCCTTACCTGATGCCTTGTTATTTTTTATCCCTTTCAAAGCTGATATAATCTCATCTTCTGTTATGGCCGGAATCTCTTCTGACCCTTGTTTTAAAAGTTTCTCATACGTAATCTCTGTTGCCTGCCCGTGAAAGACACAAGATGGACCAGAAAACTAATTGACTGGCGCCCACGAGAAGACAAACGCAGCAAAGGACGACCACCAACACGCTGGATGGACGACATTAGATGAATATCCAAGAAATGGCAGCAAGAAGCACAGAACCGTGAAGAGTGGCGAAAAATGGGAGAGACCTATGTCCAGCAGTGGACAGAAGAGATTGCATGATGATGATGATGCCCGTCTAGCAAATACAGTTTGTTTGTAGAATAACTCGATTTTCTGTTATTGGCAATATTTCCTCCTTATATAATAATATTGCGGATTCAATAGCAAAAAATCTACTGAAGCACCCACATATATTGAATGAAGAATTTAACACATGTAATCTCCTTGCAAATGTAAAACAGCATATTAAAAATTTAAGTGAGATAGACGGAACGGACAGAGATTAGATGGAACCAACAGTGGATGCGGACCAATTTTACAAAGTTTTTGCACTAAGTAGAAATACAATGTCAACCATCCTATAAAGATTAAAAGGAAATCATGGATGGTTTCCGAAGCATCTACATAAAATCGGAGTTCTCCGAACAGACAGATGTAAGTCTGGAACTAGTATAGCTGATCTAAATATTCTAAATTACATATTCTTTAACTGTCCCTTACATGGCAATACAAGTACGTGGCTGCTTCAAGAATTATTAAAGGCAGGTTTTGAGCTATGGTTACACAGAAGGATCCTGAAGATACCGTGGACAGACAAATTCACCAATGAAGAAGTACTGCGGAGGATGAACACAACCGCGGATTTGGCCAATTTCGTGAAGGGCCGTAAGCTGCAGTACTTGGAACATATAATAAGAAATCGAGGCAGATATAAGCTACTCCAATGCATTTTGCAAGGTAAAATTAAAGGAAAAAAGGCTCCAGGACGAAGAAGAATATCCTGGCTTGCTAAACTGAGAGCATGGTATAGAAAAACCTCAACACATCTATTTCGTATAGCAACCAACAAAGTCATCATAGCCAGAATGATCGCCAACGTTCGGAACGGACAGGCACCCTAAGAAGAAAGAAGGTTTAAAGACGCCATTAAACTTAAATGTACTATTTAGTGAAGATAATAGAAAAAAATTTTAATTTGATTTTGGTATTTCTACAAAAAATTTAATTAAAGGTGTGAATGGAAAATTTGATGGTTTAAATGGATATTTCCTTTGTATGTGTACCTATTTGTTGCCCACCTATCTAATCGTGGTTTATGTCTTGTGTGTTATAATGAAGTCGCTTTGATGAACCCTTGAGCGTGAAAAGTTCCTCTCTGTACAATCCTGAATGAATTAATACTAATATGTGTATGTAATAAGTGGCTAAAACTTCTAAACTAAGACTAAAATACACAAAAAATATATTTAATCCTGAATTTTTATCTTTTGTACGTCTTTCCTCCCTATTTGCATTTTTCTGCGTAAAACTTTCAGACTTTTATTTTCTTCTATTGCGTGTTTAATCTCAATAGCATTCTGCTTTTTGACAATATACTTTTTTTAAAACCTCGTTTGTTCTTTGGTTTATTGTATGTAATATATTTTGTTTAGGACAATGTTTTCTGTTGCATTTTTAATACTGACTTTCAGATTTTCTGTTAAAGTATCCAGGGAATATCATCATAATTATCTTTATTTCTTTATGTTATGCATATTAGTTATTTCAAGATTATTAGTCGCTTTCGATAGCGAATATTAAATTGGTTTTTCACTTGTTAACACCTACTTAGGTAGGCTTTTATTGATCCATTTGTAATGGATTTGGCCGTTACTTAATTTAAATTCGTTTTATCTAAGAATAAAACACTGAAAACTTTTGTTTTTTACACCTCCACAAAATGTATTAAAATTTATTTTCACTACAGCTGTTTGCTATGAGTCTACACTTTATGGTCTTTACCTGAATAAGTTGAGAAGGGGAGAGCTGTTTGTCTCAAGTTGCTCATCCAGAATTATATCTACATTTTTTAATGTATTAATTTCCATAGATTCTAATAAAGACAGCTTAAGGCCTTTACTTTGAAAATAGAGAATTTGAAATTGGTCATTAAAAGAATGATTATGCACTAGAAGGTGAAGCTCATACATAGAATCTGTTTTTATTATTCAAAACGGCTTTTTGTGTTCTGCTATACGTTTGTTAAAGGTTCTATCAAATTGACCGATGTAAGTTTTTAGGCAGTCACCACATGTAATTTTGTGTACACCACGGTGTAAGTGCTTTTTCTTTTGGATCTTGTTCTTAATATATTTGCTTAATTTATTATTTGTTATGAAAGCTGGTGATTCATTTGTATTCTTGTGATATTCTCTTTTTAAACTTGCGTTATTATGTTATAATATCATGTTTTATTAGGCGGGTATTTGGTTTGTTGTCACTCCAACGAAGATTTGATCATTAATGTTGTATACTCAATATTTACTTAGAATTTGTTTTGCGTTTAAAACTACTATCGATTGTCCTTGCCAAAAGTTAATTTCATTTATATGGTTTATTTATAAAATTCTCGTTCTACGTAATTTATAATTTATACTTAATATATACTTGAAAGTGGCCCGAAGTGGATACAAACTGACTACAATAGAGAGACGTGGAAGAAGGAAGAGACGGCCTATGCCCAAAGTTGGACATCAAGGGCTGTATAGATAGATAGATATACTTTAAAAAACTTGATGACACAGAGAGTTTTAGAACAAAATGCATATCTTCCATTTTTCAATCAATCTTCTTCTTCTTTTCTTTAACTTTCTTTCTTCTTCAATAAATCCAATACTCTTTAATGGTTATTGTTTAACCAGATGGTGCAGGTTTTATTAAAAAAAACAACATTTGATGAAGTTTTCAAAAAACTATATTTTTCAAATATTCTGAAATTCATACATGTGGTTCAAAATTTTTAAAATGCACTTGTATTGTTAACTTTAAGATTCATACAATTTTAAAATGGTTTAATTTAAGAATGAAGTGAAAAAGGTTTTGACTTAATATAACATATTTTATAAATTTGATATATTGTTACGGCTTGTGTATCATTATTGGTTGATAACACTCGATTGCGCTTAATATTGTCAAAAGACAGTCAACGTGGAATTGTTCCAGAAAGACTAGAACTTAGATATATAATTTATTTGTAATAAATACAAACGCTACAGGTTTGAATTTTACTATAAGATGCCAAGATACCAGGTGTCCAAAGTATTATGTACAAAGTCCAAAAAGTATTATGCACCTACATTATATAGAAAATTAGTCTTTTAAAATTTAGAGTATATCAGTATACTGTATAGTGTATCGTTTTAGATTCTACATAAAATTTGTATGAATTTACGAATAATAACGGGATCTGGTAATAGTGTAGTAAAATTTTAAGATATATGATTACTGAGCAACAGAAAATTTCTTAAAACCGCTCTAGGTATATAAAAGCATCTAATAATATTCGTTACTGTATGTTCTAGAAGTAGTACAATTTGCTGCTTCAGGCATAAACAGTTATATTTGTACATGAAATGTTTCGGTTTCGTATAGGCTGGTTTTCATATGATCGAATCAGTAAGGTTGGCAACGCTGACACTTAAAATATTATCTCACGTACAATATACGCCGTCGGAAGTACGATAGTGGTTTATTAACTTGCATTATCTAATAGTTTAATAAATTTTTGTACTATTTAGTTATAGTTAGGAAATCGTCTCTTGATTAGTCTTCAGGTAGTTTTTATTAAATGGCATTATTATGGAAAACATAATATAATGAAAAAAAAACTACAATGAAGTAAATAACTTCTAATGTACAATGGTATATATTTAAATAGATACCAGCCAACTGAGTGGGTTCCAATTAAAAATTTAATAAATTCAAAATGTACTCTAAGGTTTATTTATGATGGTTCCACTGAAATTTTTAATCCGTTTGGATAATACGTTTATATGGGCTTGTAATGAATAATTACATTTTTAACTAACGTTTGGCGTTTCGATTTCCACTACGGAAATCATTTTCAAAAAAGAGGTTTTTTTTATATGTTGTTTGTCAAAATTGATGGTTGACTTACTTAGTCTCGATCGTGTAGGTAATAGCCTGCTTTTGGTTGAAAAAAATCTAAGGGTGATAATTTTACCTTCGGAATATCAAATTCTGACTGTTTTGTGTGTTTTCTTGTCTTATTTGTTTGTGAAATGTGTGTTTACGTAGATTATATGTTTGTGTATTGCATATGTTTGTGTATAATTCTAAACGATATATCTGCGACGGCCTTTAATCAACTATTGTTAGTATGGTTTTAACTTCTTTGAGTATTGGCGACCAAAGCTTGCTACATTCTGCTGATGGGTTTGCTACACATTTTTCTTCATTAAGTAGGATCAAAGCTTTGACTTTTCTCTTTTTCATGTGTGTTTCTTTCATCATTATTGACGCATGTTTCCATTGTACTCTGTGTTCGATATAACAGGCATGTTTGCATATCTGTGATGTGTCTCATCTATGTTTTTGATGTATGATTCATGCTCGTTTATCCTGACACTTAGTGGTCTTGCGGTTTCTCCCATATAGAAATTGTTGCATTCACGGGGTATTTTATAGATGTAGTTCTTTCATCTTTCTCGTGTGCTGTTGTGTTTGGTTTTGAACACACAGACTTTCAGACATTACACTAAATTTTTAATTTCTTGGTTGACTTTAACGAAAGTACAAGCCGAATATAGCTACAAATATCAACCATGGAACAAAATATTTCGGTTTTGCAGCCCTGGGATGTTTTTATAATGCATATATTGTATGCTTCAAATATAAAGAGATAAAGCTTTTAAAAAGTACAATTTATAATTTCTGAAATTTTTAATTTATATAAAACAATAACGAGTATATATTTGTCTCTTTCAAGATTAATTACAAACATCTGTTTCAATCTGGCAACTAGGGGTTTGAAGATTGCCAAATCTATCCGCTAATCGGATAAACGTTCAATTGATGTATCATTGTCCCTATTCACCCGATTTATCACCTAATGATTTATTCTTGTTCACCATCACCATCAAACAAAAGATACGTGGATAACGTTTTTTATTACCTCAAAAAAGCTATTTAAATCAGCCTTAGAGTGGAGAAAATTTTTCCATAATTGGTTTGTATTTGGAAAAAAATTTAGTAGATATTTTATATATCTGCTTTTATTATTTTTAATATATTATTACCTTATTTAAAAGCTAATTTCATATCTTTGAATTCCCACGTTAAAATTGACTATATCCATAGGTTTATCAAGCCTGAGAAACACTTGTCATTAATTATCCCAGAGCGCTCGATAAAAGTGCTTTTAAAGGATCAACTTCTTGAGACCCTATCTAATATAAATTGCATTTCTCAAGAACTGCATGCATACTCAATTTTATACAAAAGCTTAAAGATGGCAGCTTTAAAGATTAAGAATAATCTAATTTGTTACTATGCACTCCACGTTAGAAATATTCCGAGACCATCGCCTCGCACCACCTCTAGGTAAGCGGGATTTATCTCTATGAAGAGAGCAGAATTAAGCAAGACGCCGAGGCAAGCGCATCTATGGTTTAGCGTTGAATATTTCATTTCTTCCTGACTGTCGTCGTTCATTCTTTTTCTTATTGCAACGCGAAGCCGCCGTGTTTTTGGACGTTATTCTTCTACCTGTCAACTATAACATTTCAAGAAGTATAATGACAATTGATTATTTTCAAGATTTGAGTG
This sequence comes from Diabrotica undecimpunctata, assembly GCF_040954645.1. Classification (NCBI taxonomy): domain Eukaryota; kingdom Metazoa; phylum Arthropoda; class Insecta; order Coleoptera; family Chrysomelidae; genus Diabrotica; species Diabrotica undecimpunctata. The sequence goes on from NC_092809.1 coordinate 21,829,572, forward strand.
AACAAACCGAAATAAGAGTTTGTAATGTAAAAATTAATGGAAAAATCCCAGTAGTTGGCTGTATACCATCGTTTAAAAAACTGATACAGAAGTAAAACACTTCACATTTGTATTTAGGTATAAAACATATTAAAACTTTTAAAAAAGTGTCGTCAAAATTTATACAGTAGCATAACGTGACGTTTTCTATCTAGATCAAATCATCTTCAGTGCCTTCTTTGTAATTGAAGCTAACACTAAAATTGTAGCTGTGACATCAATATATGGTTTTACATTGTTCTAAATTTAAATTCTAAGGTGACTCTAGGTCGATGACATTGGATAAAAAATTTAATACTTAAAGAGCAACATGTTTCTTTGCTCGACTTGAACACGTGGTTCTTGTCAGTTAAAACGAGTTGGTCTGTGTCGTTTTAAAGTCCTGGACATGTGGTGTTTCTCGAATAAACGACTTCTAACGCCTACGTGACAAGTGACATGTGTTGATGAATATGTTTGTTTAGTTTTTACAATGTTGTCGTCCAAGGAGGATCGTTCTGTGAAAGTTATTCCTAAAAACCGCAAAAATAAACTGAAACAAGTTATTTATAAAAATAAAGTAATTAAAAGTGCGCAAGTGAAGGACAAAGATATCTGAATTACAGAGACACCGAAGTAAATCGTTTTTGTCGATTTGATCGACAAAAAAGGGTTTTTGTCGATCAAAATATAACTTATGTAAGCTTTTTACTTTTATTTGTAGGTCACGCTGTTGTCTTGAAATTCCCGAAGGTGATTGGCAAGAGAATTGTGATGAATTTTATAGTCTAGAGACGAAAAATGAACAAGATTCATATATGCAGACTTTAATTGAGTGTTCAAAAATTGCAAGGAAACGACTTATGAGTAGATCACGATAATTTAAAACCACTTTATGTGTGTAACCACCAATAGTGTCTCTAAAACTAATTTTGTTGGTATTCATGGGACCACTGTAGACCGTGTTCGGCGCTTGGCTAACTTATTGTCGTTGGGAAAATCACCTAACGATAGAAGAGGTAAAAATACGCCAGGGAATTCCAAACCTGGAGGGGTGGCCAGAAGTGGAGAAATATATTCGTTTATTTCCAGTAAAAAATTTACAATATAGTAGCCGTGAATTTCACTACGTTAGTGAAACATTGGACATTAAGAAAATGCATGAACTATTTCTTACAAAAATCCCGAATCATCTGTGAAGTACAGCTTTTACCGCAAGATATTCAAGGAGCATTTTAGCTTGTCTTTTGGTAGACCACAGGTCGACACCTGCTGCACCTGTGATGAACTTTCCAACAAAATTAAGTCCAAGGTCCTAAACGACGTTGCTAAACGTGTAGCTGTGGCGGAGAAAATTGTTCACCAGAGCCAAAAAATGTTATAGCAAGATGAAGTCGATTTAAGAGTTATGCCAAACAGATACCACGGTGGGAGCAATTTGCGTCGACTACATGCAAAATCTTGCCCTCCCTCTTCATTTTACCTTCATCAACTAGCATTAAGTATTTTTAATATCCAAGAACTAAAAACAGGTTTGCTTCTTTATTAAGGATTTTATATTTCTTACACAGAGATATTCCACCAAACATTAAACATTTCCATATTTTTTTCTAATGGATGTGGTGGTCAGAATAAGTACCATACAGTTCTTAGAATGTGCTTAGCCCGTACAGTCCTCGGACGATTTCAAAGTGTGACATTTCTACATGCCATGTAACAAATTAGAAGCGTTTGAGTTATGGTGTTACCGTCGCATGCTCAGAATCCCGTGGACAGCACACATATCTAACGAACGCGTGCTAGAGACCGTGCACAAAGAGCGAGCATTGATCAACATCATCAAAATCAGCCCTGTCCTGGCTGCGTAACATTAGACAATGGACAGGTCGAACGGTCGAGGAACTGTTTCATCTAGCTGCCGACCGAGAATCATTTCATCAGCTTGTCAATATGACGATAGCCAACGCTTGAATACAAGCACGGCACACAAAGAAGAAGAATGTGACAGGGATTTTGCTAAGGTGAAGGAAAAATAAAAAATAACCCGCTTTTTCTAGTAAAAGATTATGTTTCGTTGTCAGTTCAAACACAAAAAAAATTTCCTATACGTACTGGATGAAGAGAACACATTGATCAAAGACTTAGAATCATTAACCATCTTACGGAAGAGGTGTTAGAGCAAGAACTAAGGTGTTGCGACTGCTCGCCACTTAATTGATGGCCTAATAAAGCATGAATTTAGGTTAGAAACATCTACTGTTGCCACATCCTTTCCCGAAGTAGTTGCATACCCTAATGCAAAAGTCCCAAAGTTTTTATCTGCAAATATTTGAATGGCTAACTGTTGGTAGCGATGAAGACGATGTTAATTAAGATTGAGCGGATTATTTTTTATGTATTCTATCTTGTTTTAAACTAATAAACAATTTTTCCAAAAAAATGTTGTGTTTATTCTAGAAACCCCACATGTCCACCGACATTTTATTCTTTTTCTCCCACACAATCAGAAGATTTTTTTGTTTTGGTTAAAAACTTTACAGGAAGTACCCATACTTCATATTGGATATACTTTTATGAATTTTTAAATTTTTAAACAGTTTTTTCAACTTTTCAAAATGTTCATTTTTTGACATATGGGGTTTCTCAAATTAGTTATTCATTTGTAAAAATAAAATTATTACGATTTAGACGAGAATTTGAAATAAAAAAAAAGTAGAAACACACATTTAACTATAATAATTTATGTACAGTTTCCTAAACTCTAAACAAACATTAGGACTATAATTACAACACCCTTTAGCTTCACATTTCTATGATAGAAAATCAAATAAAATAACAACATAGTTGAGAAACAGGTTTCTATATTTAGAAGTAACTATTTCGTGCTGGCAACCAATAAAGAACACATTCGTTTGTGAGTTTTTTAATACATGCAAGATTTATAAACATACACCTGATTGGAACATTTGAATAATTTATCAGTCTATACAGTATCTGTTAACCAAACAAGCCTGTTATTTACTAAAGGTCTTTATTTTTTAAAATTGTTAGTACATTTTAAAAGACGTTATTTCGATCGGAATATCATCACAAATTTTTATTATGGGTAAATAAAACTACAGCATAAATTAGCAGAATGGTCAATAAATTTGCATGTGTTGCTCTTACATAATAATATAATGACTTAATTATTAAATTGTTCAAATAACGGCGATTTTAAACGATAATTCTTTTTATGCAACTGTCCTCGTGCCTCTAGAGGCAAGAAGCATGCATCTCCGCATGCAATAAAACAGAGGTAAAGCGAGGTGCACGTTGTGTGTGTTCGTGCTCAAACACTTAATAGAGATGATCTTACTTCTTCACATTTTAAAAGTGTTTTTATTGCCGATTTGACTTGTGTTTTAGCTTTAGTAAACATTAAATGGAGAATACAAGTATGCACTATATTATAATCTAGTAGAATAATGTAATTACACTTGTGTCTAATTTTAAGAATTATTCATTAGATTGTTTTTTAATTAGGTTATACATCATTTTAAAATTCCAGAAAGTGGAAAACTTTGAATTTTGTAGTACAGTAAATGACATTTGCTTTAATGAACATCGCACGTTGATTACAAAAATCGAAAAATGGGCAAGCCTTTCAATTTTTGAATTTAAAAGAAAGACACAAGCTGCAAAGAACGTGCCTCTAATAAATAAAAATGAAATTAGTCATGAACGTGATCGTATCGTTTAGCTGTCCATGTGACTTTTACCAAGAAGCATGTAAGTAGCGGAGAGAAGGTTTTGTTATAATATTGTTTATTTCAATAAAAATGGAAAAAGGTATCTATCATATTTAAATTCCATCTCTTATCTCTTGATTTCCAGGTGCCTTTGTGTACATTTTGTATTTTCGAGCGAAGTTAGAATTATAAAATCGATTCCAAAGAAAAAACTACTATGAAAAAGAAGACATTTTTTTAAATCAGAGCATCAAAAATCCGTTACTTCTCAAGCACCATTTTTTTTTTATTTTGTTGGGCTGTAATTATTCCTGTTTCGTATCATGCAAGTTAAGCGTTTACTTTGTATTCCAGTGCTTCCTTTGGCGAAATTTTCAATTTTTTATTGACGCTTGTATAATGAATGTATTTCCTTCGTTGCATCAATCGTTGATATAGCTAATGATTAGGCTATTGATTCATCTGTTGTGTCTTCATTTTGCTATGTAAACATATTTCGACTATAATGTCAGTACATTGATTAATTTTGCTATTAAATAGACTAACTCCGTAATTTTGATAGTAAAGAGATTTAACTTTTTTCTCAGAAATAAACTTTTTTTTAATTGCCTTCAATTTATTCAATGCAGAATTCGTAGAATCAATTGCGGGGAGGATCGTATTTGTAATAGTACAATTCATGTAATGCATGACTCGATGTATACTTTTTTCAAATAAACTCGTTTTGGCATGTTTTTAGAAGTCATTATGTACATGGTCCGATACAGTGAAAACGTTCTGAAAATTTATAAATCCATTTTGGATAATTTTAAAGTTTTTAACAGTAATCAACAACAAAGGAGACATCAAGGATGATCTTAACAACAGAATGGAAAACACAGGAAAACTATTTCAAGCACTAAATAGAGGATTCCTTAATAACAAAGAAATATCAACAAAGACCAAGATGACAATATACAAAACAATATATAGACCTACAGTGACATATGGAGCAGAAAATTGGATATTAAACAAAAGACATCAGAGCAGAATTCAGGCAGCAGAGATGAAATACCTCAGAAGAACGATAGGAGTAAAAAGAACTGATAGAATCAGAAATGAAGAAATAAGAGAAAGACTCAAAATCAAACCGATACTCGAGTCAATCAAAGAGAAAAAATTGGCATGGTTCGGACATCTAACCCGGATGGACAATAATAGACAAGTAAAAAGAGTGTGGGACGCCAAACCAATAGGGAAGAACAGAAGAGGAAGACCCATTAAAGAATGGAACAGTAACATCTCGCAGATACTGCAGAGTAAGGGTAAGACTTGGCAGGAAGCAACACAGATGGCATCCAATAGGAAGGAATGGAGAAAGTTCGTTAAGAGCTAGGACACCTCAGAAGACTGTCAAATATTGTAATTTAATGAATTGTATTGTAAACGGCCCAACACCGAAAGGTACAAATGGGTTCTACTGATTAAGTAAAGTAAAGTTAAAGTTTTTAACAAATGTTATAGATCAACCACAGATGAACAAATAACCATTGCAAAACAGTGAATTTTGAAGAAATGGTCCTATTTATGGCAAGAGCTTTACAAATCCAACACGTTACACCAGACTTGAAACCAAATTAAGGAGAAAACCTTGGCGCACAATGAGTACGATAACTACTATCAGCAGAATGAAGCTTGGTCACGTCTGTTATAAAAAAAACGAAACGTTTGTCATCTTTTGTCATCTTGACATGACACGTTGACACGTTTCATGACAAGATGACAAAAACTTTAACATATACAAAAGAGGAAATAAGCCAATTAAGAAACAGAGTTGAAGAGTTGTGGACTCTACTAGACAGTGATTTTATGGAAAGGGAAGAACTTCGTAAAAAATACACAGGGTGTTCTCTATCAACTCTGGAATCTTTAAGGCTGGAAATGCAAAAATACGAATTGTTAAAGCGAGCCAATATTAAGGTATTTATTGAAAAATTGCGCCAAGAACTTGAATTCCTGTGGGAGCATTGTCACTGTTCCGAATCTGTTAAGAATGAATTTCTGTTTAATTCTGATACTTATACTGAAGATCTTCTACAACTTCATGAAGCGCAACTGAAAAAATGGCAGATTTATGCAGAGAAGAAAATAATTGCTGATCTAAACAAACATCGTACTTTTTGGAAAAAAACTAATAGACTTGGAACAAAGTGCAACTGGGCACTGCATTAATCTGCACTTCATTAGATATTCCTTTTGATTTACTTGTCTGCTATTTCTGGTTATAAGTTCTTGAATAAGTTCTTTGGTGTTTATAGTTCATGTTATAAAAAACCTTATAATGCGATTTATATCTACCATTCGTCAACGGTTATACTGATAAATTTCTTTTCTGGATCCTGAATTGGTCATTATTTTAAACTATAATATTTTTGTGAGTTTAATATCCTTTGTTGCGGCCCGATGCGTTAGAGAATCCCAGAAGCTTCGCCGGGGCCAACTCCGATAAAGAGGTGACTTTCGAGAATTCCGACCGTCCCTCCGCCAGCTGTTTAAGGAGAATTCGTTTCAGCGCAAGGTTGACAGGACTTTGCCATAATTCAGTATCTTTATGTTTTTCCAATAACAATATTTTCTTGCAAGTTGCTTCATCTTTGTAAGGCCAATGTAAGTGCAATGTAGTTCTGATAGGACCAATTGTTGGAGTTGAGTTGGGATGATAATTATCTGGCCTTTAAAAAGGATCTCGTGTTCTAAAGTGAAATCATTTGTATTTTGATTTTGTGATTTTAAATCAGACTTAATTCTTCATAAAATAAGTATAATCTTTGTGACATCTTTAATACTTTGATAGGTATTTTATTGATTCATTGCCAATGCATTTAATTCCTTCGTTAAGCATTTTTTCGAAAGAAGATGAAGGTTGATTAATAGAAGCGCTAGAAAAACAGTCGACGTTAACGTGATCAGAAAATTTTCTGAGCTAGTAGGGGCAGGTTCTGGGATTAGTATTGGCAATTCTACGCATCAGTGCGAATACTTCAAAGCGATAATAATTATTGATGCAAGTAGTAATTGTAATTGAGTTTTTGAGTTAAATGAAGTTAGTTAAACCACGTCGTGCTTTACATCTCTGAATCCACAGACATCATTCGCCTATTAATGTATGGATTGGCTAACACACCAACATTGATCATCTCTTCTAACATAGTTTTCATGCCATAAATCATTCATTCTCTTGAACTTGTGCCATGTTTCATTATTGACTATTGTATTCACGCTTATAGTCACACAAGCACCCCTACATGATAACGTCCACTTACGTAGCCGGGGCCAACGGCTTTACGAGCCATCCGAGGACGATGCGGGCTGATATAATTGTTAGAAATTAAAAATTGCGCTGTCGGTGAGCTATCTTATCTTAGTAGATGAGTTACGACCGCCATTCTGTATGTTTGCTATTTGATAAGGATTGCTACGGCTGTCGCCGCCATCCTTCTTTCACCCAACATCTTCAGCCCTTTCTATCCTACCATTCTCCATTTCTAAGGTCTCGTCTTTCCATGGCAACGTCCACCTCATCTCTCCATGATCTTCTGGATCTGCCTCTTTTTCTCTTTTCTTTTGGGCTCCAATTCGAAATCTTCGATATCGGTCTTGTATGATCTGCTCTTCTCACATGTCCATACCAAATTAAACGTTTTTCTTTAATGTAGCTTAGGATGTATTATTCTACTGCCATTTTTCTTTTTATATCCTCATTCCTGGTACGATCCCGTCTTCTTACTTTTCAGCTTCTTCTCAAGAACTCCATTTCAATTGCTCTAATTTTCACAATGTACACAATTAAAATTTATAACGCGTTTAATCGTTTATCTTACTCATATTAAGTCCAATATTATAAGCTTAATCTGAGTTTTGTATTATCTCGTCGATTATAAGTTTAAACATAGTGCAATCAGGGATTCTCCGATCTGATACAACCAATTCGCGGTTTGATTAATGATTTGGCAATAATAATCGAATGAAGTCGTACAGCATAAAAATATCAAAATTTAAGTAATCGAATAGATTTCGAACCACTGTGATTTGTTCTTTTAAGTACGTCACAAAAAATATAGTTTTTAACAATTCTTGTATTTAACATAGAATTTAGAGAATATCATTGGAAAGACAAGAAACTGTACAAGACAAACTTTATTGACCATCCGTTTATCAATCAATTATTTTGAAATCTCAACCTATCCTGACGGTTCTACCGTTTCAACAAAAAATTCTGCTTGTTCTGTTTTACCACAAGAAAAAATCAAAACAGTGTTCTCTCAACAAAATACTTAACCAAAATATATATCTCAACAAATTTCACTAGCATTTATCATAGTCTCCAATTTACATACAAAGTTTTTTACACTGAGCGTAAATGTGATTTAATGGGGGCACAAAAGCCAACTGGCACTATTTTATCGCTGCTGGTGAAAAATGGGCTGCGGGGAACGGCGAGACTGTGGTGGAAGAGGAGCGCCTCCTGCCGAATTCGTGGACGGACTGTTGCCGTTGCCTGCCGACAGTTTGGAAAACGCCAGTAATGTGTCAGGGAAATTTGGCGGAGTAGCTGGAGTATTACATGGAGTTATCACCTGAAACGAATCATAACGAATATTATTTTTATAACAAAACCATTAACAAAAAGTAAATTATTTTTCCGTCAAACTTGGTAGTCAAATTAAGCATGTGCACTAGGGCAGTGATGGCGAACCTATGACACGCGTGTCAATGCTGACACGCGAGCTAATTTTTGGTGACACGCATCTTAAAAGATAAAAAACTTTACAATTAAATTATTTGGCACAGAAATAAAAGATTTAGCTGACAAATTTATGTTGTTTTCTTGTTTTTGTTCAATTATAGTATAGTATAGTATAGTATAGTATATATTATATATATATATATATATATATATATATATATATATATACAGTATACTCCCTCTATAACGAACACGGTTATTACCAGGTTTCGCTTATAACGAGATACATTAGATGTCCCGTGAAATTTCTATTGAACTATAACCGTCTATAGCGAGGCAAATTTGGTTATAACGAGAGAAAATAAGATCCAAAAACGTGTTTTTTACGTTTTTAGTCCGGTCGTGGCTATAAATAAATACCTTTTCAAACAGCCCCTCAATAAACTTAACTGCAGCCCGCAATAAACTTCTTTACAATGAATAAATACAACTGTTTCCCATCTTTAGAAAATATATGATAGAATGATACTGGACCATTTAAAGCAGTTAAAAATAACAGAGTTCTTAAAATTGCAGAAGCAATAATTTATGTTATCCTTGAAAATATGATTTATACATTATGTAGTTGGAAAAAAATATAAGTACAGCTTTTTTGTTTTAACGTATATCATTGATAATAAAAGTAAACAACTCTTGTATGTTTTAATATATTTCATTGACAATAAAAGTAAATAACTTTTTTTCAAAAACGCCATTCAAACAATATTTATTAGCATCTTATATTGCTCCGAATGGCTTCACTATAGGAAGTTAATGGTTTAGAAAACTACAGATTCATATGTATGCACAGTATTATGATTGTCTGATATAACGAGATCGCCTTATAACGAGGTAATTAGTCTGTCATTTCAGTTCTCGTTATAGATTGAGTCTACTGTATATATATATATATATATATATATATATATATATATATATATATATATATATATATATATATATATATATATATATATAATATATATAATACATATAATTTCAAAATGTCAGTGATTACTTACTACAATCACTAGCCTTAATTTATTCTGTTTTCCTCCTATTTAAGGCTAGGACGACAACACAATAATATTTTAATCTGTTGTACAACTTTCATAACAAATAAGTCACTTTTGGAGAGTCGCTGAACTTTTTGCGTCAAGGCGTCTTATAAAATCGGCCTACGTATAAAACCTGCGTAATTCTACTTTGGCAATTTATTTATTGGGAAAGCACAAGTTTTGTATTATATTTTTTACCGATCACCAAATTTGCAGCCAATTTTTTAGGATCAACAAAATTTTCAAAAGAATTAAAAATTAAATTTTTAAACTAATAAACTTCTTTCATGAAAGGGCCGGTCTTTTCACCTCCAGATAAATATTGTCATATCTGATAGATAGTTATCTGAAAGACATTTATTTACAAAATAAAATGTATCGGTCTTTTCACGTAAAGTTATGTTGCGGTTACTTATCTGTAAGATATATGTAAAATTTATTTAGGAACACACCAATATTTAATTAATTGTCAAAGAAATCATAATAATGTTTTAATATCTCTTTTGATTATACAATTTGTGGTGGCAGGAATAAATTAAATTATGTAAAGAAAAATTTAATAACGAATAAAAAAATAATACATGTTTAATGATTCTTCTCAGGTTTTTCCATAACACTTAAATATTATATAAGGTTAGCTCAAACATCTTTAACTTCAAAAAGTTCGGTTATGTCTTCATTTAGCAATTTATCTTCAAAATTGTCTTAATTTTGATCTCTCGCTAGATTTTACTTGTAGAATGTTGCTGTAAATTAGAACGGTTGAATCTTTTCAACCTTACAGTCAGCTCCACTGAATGAAATAGTACCTAAACCTTCTTTTCCATACGTAAAAAGTTATGTTGCATATCTGGTTCTAATATGAAATTCATTAAGGAGACGGCGTCATGAGAAGAAAAATACCAAAATGATAAAAATACATAAAAAATCTCTAGGTAAAATTAGTAGAATAATGAATTAAAAATCAAATACGGAAAGATAATGCAACCAACTATTATTTAGAATTTGTTTTTTACTTATCTTTTGTTGCTTCTTTATTAAAATTCTTCTAATTAATAAGACAAAATGTTATTATAAATTATGGTTAAATTATAGATATCTTATTAATACTGATTTTTTATCCAAACCATTTCTTTAAATTCTCTTTTACATAAATTAATTTCCTTTTCCAAAATTTCTACTTCTTGAAAAATGAAAACATGATCCTCATTGACCACATGCACTTTTATGAGAAGTTAATCTAAGAGATAAGTTACGCGAGGTGTGACCGACGTAAGATTTACCACACGTGGAGTAAATAACATTAAGCTTTGCAGTGGAGTCTTGTTTTGGTGTACAAATTATTTAAGGTTTTATTATTCCTGGTGGCAATCTTAATTTTTGTATTTTTCTTAAACAATTTAATTAAGATAAGATAGGTAAACCAGTCTTAGGTCTAAAGAAAAGAATATGTAAACTATCATATGAGTTTGTAAATTATGACCTCACCAAATTAAGAGAAATTTTATTGGAAAATGGTTATTCCAGAGAGTTATTAAATTAATTAATTTTTAGCACTAATTACAACAGAACGCTGCTGGTAGATATCATTGTTATTGTTCTTGTTATAAAAGTTTTAGAATTAAACTGAGTTTTCTGAATGAAATACGTTCATGTTTTGCATTTGGAAAATTGTTCGGTTGTTTCTGTCCAGCAGAGTATAATCATTTATTTTTATTTTTCAATTAAAATTCTCTTCTCTTCAAAAACGTGTGTTACAACCATCAACTGTAAATTATGTGCTCTTGTGAAAATAATTTAAAATTTTGGCCTTAAAAAGCTAAAACTTTGTATCAGTGGACACTCCAAATCCATACAGATTGACAAGAGTATTCACGTATACTAATCGAAAACCATTTTTCAATTTTCCTAGACATTTTGCACGAATATTGTCCCTCAATGTATGCAACAACGACCGATATTTACTGTAGACCTGTGTACTATAATGTGTACTACATGTTATAGAAGATTTAAGGGCTAAAAAATAGAATAATTATTTTTGATCTTTTGTGACTACGAACTTCTACTAAAACTAAAACAACTAAAACTTTTTATTTTTAAAATTTTCATGCATTTGACTTATAGTGGAATTAGTTTTGTTGTGTTTTTACTACAAAACAATATTGTCCGTTGTACAAAGACAAAAATGTCCGTGCTTTTAGATGATGCTACAAAACAAGATATGAGACCATAATTGAAAGAAATTATAGTTTTCCGGGTTTGGACCGTGTCATTTGTGAGTGACCCAAAAGTGGGTTCATCTCGACGTTTCGCTACAATTGTATGTAGCTTCTTCAGGAGAAAAAAAATGAAAACAAAACACAGGAAGATGGGTAGTTAGCAACGGTAACTCAGTTACTCAACGCAACCAGAGGCGAATACTAACTACCAAGATGGGCTTTTGGTCACAGTAACTCAACTACTTAACGCAGCCAGAGGTGAAAACCAAATGCCAGGACAGGGATTCACGTCCAACAGCTCAGAACACTAACGCGTCGAGAGGCGGGGAGTGAATCCGACGATTACTCCGCTACCGCTCTATTTATAGTCGCGGTGACCTGTCGTGTCGGGACGTATCGGCACACTCCGTGGCGCGAACGTCAAGAAGCGCGCGCTGGCCAATCATGTGGCTGCATCGTGGTAGCGGGACCGGACGGCGGCTCTAGACTGAGATTCCAGATGGGAGACAAGTAGTATCCTTCCTCTCGATTGATATTATGTGGATTTTTTCGGATCTCTAGAGATTCGCGGATTTTTCTCGAATAAAAGAAGGGGCTCTTAGAAATAATATGGGTTTTTTCGAACAATATGGAATGACCGGTTTCTTGGCAGTGTTCTGCAACTGCAGAATGGGAGAAAAGACCTGATCGAATGCATCTTTGATGCTCTTGAATCCGAGTTTTGACGGAACGACCAGTTTCGCCAATATACACTTGTCCACATGAACAAGGAATAAAATAGACACCACAGGAAGATAGGGGTGGTAATGGGTCCTTAGGAGAGGGTAGATATTGTGAGATTTTCTTGGGTGGTCGAAAAGTAGTCCTGATACCTTCTTTGCGAAGAATTTTGCCAATCCTATCAGTGACACTTCGAATATAAGGAAGAAAAGCCACAGGAGTATTACCCGAAGATTCTGAATCTGTCGTCCTAGGGTGTAAAGGGGGATGTAGATGTCGGTGTGTAATATTTTGAATTGTGGACTTGGAGTAACCGTTGGCGACAAGGGTTTTTTGCAGATGGCCAAGTTCTTCTCTAAGGTTGTCAGGTTCAGAAATCGAAATGGCCCGATGGATGAGAGAGTTGATCACAGAATTCTTTTGGGCAGGATGGTGGTGTGATGAAGCATGTAGGTAACGATTCGTGTGAGTCTTTTTTCTATAAACAGAGTGACCCAATCGGCCATTGGGCTTGGAGGTGACTAACACATCGAGAAAGGGAAGGGACCGATTATTTTCTACTTCCATTGTGAATTTTATACTCGGATGTTGTGAGTTAAGATGATCTAGGAAGGGAGAAAGGGTATGTTGACCATGGGGCCAGATGATAAATGTATCATCAACGTAGCGGAACCAGACTTTTGGTTTTAAGGGGTAAGATTCTAGGGCTAAAGACTCAAAGGCTTCCATGAAAATGTCAGCAATGACAGGGGAAAGGGGAGAACCCATTGGTGTTCCAGATATTTGTTTGTAGAAATTGCCTCTAAAAGAAAACTATAATTCTGACTCTGGCCGTGGAAGCCTACGATTTCATTGAAAGAAATTGTTTATTGGGATTTTCTATTGTTTCATATTTAAATACATTTCAAATTATTTCTTTCACTTCGTTTTCGTACCAAAACAACACAATAAAAGTAAAAGTAGAAGAACTCACTGACCCTATTGAAGCTGGCAATGGGATAAGACAGGGAAATTCCCTGAGTCCTCTATTGTTCAACCTCATTATGGATGAAATAATAAAAAAAGTAAAAACTAAAAAAGGATACCAAATGGGAGAAAAACAACTTTAAATAATCTACTATGCAGACGACGCAATACTACTCTCTCAAAGTGAAGACGATTTACAACGTATACTGCACCAATTTAATATAAGCGCCAGAAAATTTAACATGTTAATTTCACCAAAAAAGACAAAATACATGGTTAGAACAGCGGGTAGCGGGTAGGAACTCCTTTGGAGTCCCTTGGATTCTATTGGATAGTCCTATCAGGGAAAGTGAATCAATCCCTGTCCCCCGCAGATTCCAGGAGCTTCTTGACCCGAGAAGCTAGCACCTGCTAAGGGTCCCTTGTCCAGTGTCAAGGCATCCAAGGCGACGAAGAATACTTCCGGTACGGCGAAGATAGTGGAGCTGGCAACCCTTGATTTTAGGGGTAGTATAAGAATGTTAATCCACAATATATATCAAAACGCCACTATGAGAATTCAGCTAGACAGAGATTTGCAAACTCCATTAATTAGAATTTGTAGAGGTGTCAGACAAGGGGATACAATCTCACCCAAACTATTTACTCTGGCGTTGGAAAACATTTTTAAATCTATAGACTGGGACAATAAAGGGATTTGTATAAACGGGAAATATTTAAATCATCAAAGATTCGCCGATTACGTACTCCTGATAGAAACAACTATGGAACAACTACGAATAATGATTTCAGACCTAGAAAAAACATCTCTTGAGAAAGGACTAAAAATGAATCTAAAGAAAACTAAAATAATGACTAATACAGAAGACAAATCAGTAATTACCATAGGTGGAACAAACATAGAACACGTCCAAGAATATATTTACTTAGGACAAGCTATCAGAGCAGACAAAAGTAACCAGACTAAAGAAATAACCAGAAGAATAAGAATGGGGTGGGCTGCACTCGGAAAACTCTCATATACTATCAAAAACCAAAAAATACCTTTAAAATTAAGAACGAAGGTATTTAATGCATGCGTCCTACCTGTTCTGACATATGGTGCCCAGACGTGGACGCGTACCAAGAGCAACTTAGATAGAATAAAGAAAACTCAAAGAGCTATGGAAAGATAGATGTTCGGAATATCGTTGAAAGATAAAAAGAGGAACGAGTGGATAAGATGCAAAACCGAAACAACAGACGCTGTCGAACATGCATTGAAATTAAAATGGAAATGGGCTGGGCATAACGAAAGATATCAGGATGGAAGATGGAATAAAGAAATTGGCCGCTGGAGACCATATACCGCAAAAAGGTCAAGAGGTCGACCGCAAATGAGATGGAAAGATGACATTGAGCAAAGCGCAGGTCCAATGTGGAAAAGACACATAAACCGAACGATCATATAAACCGAATGACAACAAATAGAGTAGTCAAGACGGCAAGAGACCGTTCCCCAATAGGAAGAAGATCAGTATAAAGACCACGAAAACGAGAGAATGAAAACTTACTGGAGGTACATTGAAAAACAGACTGAGTCATGTCTATATAAAAAGAAGAAGAAAAAATCCTTCGTTTCCGTTCGTTTTCGAGAAATACTCCATGTATTTTCAACTAATTCATCAGCAATGACATTTTTGTTTTCAACAACAGTGATCATTTGTATTTCACTATGCACTTTAAAGTCGTTATACAGATAAAAATAAATACTTAACTAATTAGTTTTAAAAAGCACAGCAAATAATTATTACTAGTTCAATATTAACAGCATAAACATAAATTGTCACTTAACCATCAGTAGGGCCGCCCAGAGCCAGGTCGGGCCCCGGGGATGAAACCTGCCCCCCCCCCAAACCCAGTTGAACGAAAATTCCCAAAAATCTGATAACTCATAAACTGGGATATGTAATAGTGAACACTCATGCTATTGACACAGGAAGGAAGAAAATTAAAACAGTTTTAACAATTAAACTTTGTTTTTAATTATTTACAATAGAACTGTTAGTTACAACATAACTTTTCTTGCTTTCATATCCGCAAAGTTTTGGATCACGTGGTCGAAATCAAGAGTTTTTGCAAGTTTCGACTCTATGCTTAACAGTCCCAAATCAGATAATCGTTGTTGGCCCATAGTAGATCTTAAACAATTCTTAATTCGGCTCAAAACACTAAATGATCTCTCGGCCTGAGCAACGGACACTGGTAGGCAACAGAATATGCGAAGAGCATATTCGTAAACTCGTAAACAAACAGACTTCGCGCCAAGTTCAGCGCTTCTGCGAATCGTCTGGCAGTGGCCGATAGAGCGAGCTTCCGATCAGGGGCTCCCACGCGCAATGTATTCCCGATATATTTTTATTAATTGTAACTTATGCAAAGAAATAATTTCTAGCATATTGCCTTTTCCAAATGCATAATATTTCTTATAATAATTTCATAATTAAAACCGCAAGCAAATTCAATCTGTTGTAAAATATTTTAATAAAAGGTTTTTTTTTTAAATTTGCTAACGGCCGGGCCCCGGGGATTTTGCCCCCCCCCCTGCCCCCCCTCTGGTCGGGCCTGACCATCAAAACGACAAAAATATTACTAACAAATCCATTCAAAATACAACACTTCAACATCAAAATAGTAAATCTGGTCCGAGCCAGTATTAGTTGCCGACGACGTCGAGTAGCAATTTTTCCAGCAAAGTAGAGATGGTTATTTCGTTTAGTTTTTGAATATTCTTGAACAATCGTTACTTGTATAATCGTTTAAATTATTCATTAATTTAATTAATATGATTATTTTTTCACTAACTATGTTTTCAGTGATTACAATAATTGATACACTATGCAATAAAAACTAATAATCAAGAAAAGAGAAAAATTGATAGTGATCTTAATAGTATACTGTTACTATCGGACTGAGTAGATAAATTTTGAACATATTTAACAATTAAAATACAATTTTTTCGTTGTTTACACGTCCTGCATCGCTTATTGAAATTTAGTTATAGGTTCATAATTTCTAAAAGTTGCAGTTCCTGTTTGGTTCGAGAGTTATCTTCTCTTGATATACTATATAAACCTTGTATGGTGCATCAAGGATACTTTTATTACGACAATATAGTTATTCAGAATTAAAAAAAAGTATTATTGGTATCATTGATTTTAATTAGCGTTATTTTTACTACGGTTTCATTTCATTTCTGATAAATAATTACTTGTATGTATTAGATTATTAGATATATTCATTCCTGGTTATATAGTCGGAATAGATACGTTATTTTGTATCGGAATTTTTTTATGAATCACTTCTTATTGTAATAGGATACAAATTGGAACATCTGCAATACAGTAATTAATCAAAAAATGTCACAATAAAATAGTTTCAAAACCATATTAATGACTCTATGTTCATCTACGAAAACACAGTATGTGTTTTCTTACTATTTATATGTTAAATAAACACTTTCCTCAAATTACAAAGATTTTTCTTTAGATATTGTTAAATTCTTCCAATTTAGTAGAATGCGTCCGGTAGCCCCAGGACGCAGTTAACGGCAGAGTAAACTACGACGCCAGTTAACGGTTAACTCCATTTTCCTTAAGTTTATAAACATTTAATATTATATTTTATTATCAAAGTATTTGGACTTTTCGATTAATTGAAAGACTTTTAATAGATTGGTTTATCAACAATATTATCGTATCTAATATAATGGCTTTTGATTCAATCATTTTAACTTGTAAACTTTGATTCATCTTGCCAAGCAGTAATTAAAACGAATGATTCAAAATGTTTACAAACTTATATTATAATCTATGTGTTTGAGAAAAATGTTTATAAATATCTTACTTGTTTTCCTTATTACTATTGTGTTACGGTCACTAATTATATCTTGAGAATAATGATCATTCTTCAATTTATTTCGCTTAATTATTCTTCTCAAGTGCTTATCCAAGTTTTCCGTCTTGTTTGCGTGAGCCATTCAAACTGCCATTTATTTGTCTTATCGACGATGAATGAAGAACGATTGGTTTTTTTATTTGAAAATTTTTCTCTATTTTCGATCATTTATAAAAGCATTAAAAGGTTAATTAATTAACTCTTGAGATCCGTCGTTCTACGTTACGGTATAAGGGATGTCCCATTAGCTATTAAACATCACGAGATATGAAATAAATTTATCAAAGACTTTAAAAATATCGCTTTTAATAATACGAGGCCTGAGAACCATAGGGTTTCAAGCGACAGTTTGTACAAAACTAGTTTTTTTCAAAACAGAAATCTATTGTTCTTTGAATATAGAATGGTGTTAAAAGTTCTGCCCACTGGCGCACCGAGGGGGGGGTTTTGGGGGTTAAAACCCCCCCCCAGGACCCTATTCCGACACTGTTACTTACACATTTTAAGGACTCAAAATGGAGGTAACATCATAAAAAAAATTTTGGTGACCAACCAAAACCCCCCCCCAGAGGCAAATTCTAGGTGCGCTACTGACCAAAACCATATGGTTATGGTTCCATTCCATGATTTCCATGTCCTACACTGCAGTAGGAGTATTGGTGCAAGTTAAATGTCAGTTTTATCAGTTAAAATTATCATTTTTTTGTTTTGCAATGTCCTCTGTGTCCGAAAATTAGTCTTGGGCGGATTATTGTAGCTCCGGTTCTAAATATCTACCAGAAAATAACAGCGGAAAGAAAGTGTAACCTATTAGACATTTTACTTTACATTTCGGAAAAAATTATAACCTTATTAAAAAAAAAACTATGTAAAATAAAAATCGATCAAAAATGTTTGTTTTCAGCATCAGTCAAACTTTACCAATTTTATATGCAATTTTTACATAGTGGTTTTGTACATCCCAAACAAACTACAAATCTTGCGTTTTTCTAAAATAAGAACATCCGTCTGATTGTCCTCTTGTTCTTCCTGAACTCCAATTATCTGGTTAATTGTAAGACGTAATTGACGTGGAATGTTCGTCATTGTCATTCGTCTTTTCATGTGATCTTGCACTAACTGCATAACCAACTCCAAAGCAAAAATACTTTTTTCTTTTATTACTGGATTGTTTTTGTAACACTGATGTAGAATATATGAATTTGCTATATAAATGTCCAATATGCGGAAAAAAATTGTTAAGGGCCATCTTCGGGTTCGGTGGCTTGAGGTACTTTTGGAGCATTTCTCATCTAGGGAATCTACACCTCCCTTATTCTCATTATAATAAGAAATAATTTCTGCTTTTTCAGTAGAGGGATCACTATAACGTCTACTATGCATTGAAAATATAAGTACTGTAGCCTTTCCCACTTTTTCTACATGAGAAATTAAGGTACATTCTTCCCTAAATCCATAAATTGTTGACCCTTCAGGTCTGTTTCAGTGTGCACACATAAGTCAAGTTTTTCGTTCGTAAAATGTCCACTAATTGAATAGAAGAGTACAAATTATCAGCTGTATTAATTCGGCTGCTACCAAAGAGCGGTTCGGCTAAGCGCAACGCAGCTTGTGTAGGCTTTAGGAATTTTTTGTACTTGTCACTGATACCAAATCCATCGAGTCTTTTCCGCTATAGATATAAGCATTATACCAATAACCATTACGTGCATCCGTAAGACGCACGTATGTGCGTCTCAAAATACACGCAAGTGTATTTTGAGTCCGTATTTAGCTGGTTTGTTAGGCATGTACATTTTAAACCGGCATTTACCTCGAAAACTTACAAGCATTTCATCAATTGTGGCAGATTGACCAAGTTCGTATACACTTTGACAATTTTCTATGAAAGTATTGAATGTAAATGAAATAGCTGCAGTTGGATCATCTTTTTTGCGTTCCTCCCTGTCTTCAGGATTGTCGAATCGGATAACAAGTAAAAGAACAGCAAATATTTTTTTGCTCATGACTGTTTTGAAGATATCTCTTCCAGTTCCATCTGTTGCAAATAAACGGTCTATATTTTCGTGACTGGAGTTGAAAATGGCAGTGTAAACAAGGAGTCCCAAAAATGCTCTTAACTCAATAACATATATTTCTCTAAGATGGTGGATAGGACTAGCAGAATATCTCTCACGCATTGATCGTAATTTTGTGTTTGTATTCTGCTCAATGTGTTATCACTAAACAACATATTCCAAACAGACAAGGGTATCGCAGCCTCGCCGAGCATATTTTTGCCTTTGTTTTTAGAATTGGCACATTTATGACAATGTTGTGTTTACGTGTTCTAGATGAGGGGATAATTTCTGACGTACACCACCTGTGTCGATTTTTACCATAAACATAGGTTTTGTCACTATCACTTACTGCTAATTTATCACAATCTGCAGGCTCGTCAGAATCAGAAAATTCCGAACATGTATCGTGTTCAGATTCAATGTTATGGTCTTCGTTTTGATGGCTCGTGAAACGCACTCGTTTTGATGGCTCGGCCATAATTTCTAAAAATGCACGACACACAAAAGAGTCACACCAACAGTCCGGCGTCATCTGAGGAACTACTCTCGACCTAATTATTGCGATAATTTTTTAGGAACTGAGAGAAACTTGTCGCAAATACACCTACTTGGCAAGCTCCAATAGTTTAAGGATTAGATAGAAGGACTTGCCTGTGGGCGGTGCCAATTTCCAAGAAAATATAATTAAAAATATGGAATTGTCTGTCAGACGACGCCGGACCAGTTAAGGGTTAATATGTCCTTTATGGGATGGCAGGTACACGTTTATGCGAACTGTTATAACAAATAAAACATAAAATATATTATTGAAGTAGATTTCTTACTGTATTGACTGACAAATAATTTCGAGACAATAAATGGGCTAAATTTCGAAACTGGAGAGTCCTCTAAACTATAAAGCTTTAGATGGAAATGCAGCAAGTCCAATGGAAAGAGTCAGTAACATTCATAATATTCTTGGTCCAAACAATCAAGTCGTTGCCTTAAAAACGTAAGACAAATTAAATAGTATGTATAACTATTATACAAACTTATTTTGTAGGAATAATGCCAGTTGTTGCTTAGCAGACTACAGTTCCACTTTAAGTTCCGAATTAGAACCGGAAAAACTCCAATGAAGCCGGTAAATAGGACCGGAAAACGAAAGCGGAATGCCCAGATGTGGAAAAAAACACAACGGAGGGAGAATTATCAACAAGAAAAAAACTACATCGATGATAAAGGTATAAGTATAGGTTGGTGTGCTAAAGTGATTAATACACGGACATATAGCAACCAAAGTTGTTTTCGTTATAATGAAAAATTTAACCACGAAGAAAGATTGGAGACAAAAAACAGGTATTACTCATTAGACCAAAATGGAAAGTTTGCATTTATATAAAACATGACAAATGGAATTTTAGTTAAGAGAAAACGCAGTACTGAAACAAACTACAAATCTTTTTCATTTGAGTATTACTTCCAGAAAGAAAATAAAAAATTGAGAGTATGCAAGCCATTTTTCTTAAATACGCTTTGCCTAAGCCAAAAGCCGATATATACTTTGCATTTACAGAAGGGTGATTCAGGTACATCACACTCTGATAAAAGAGGGAAATGGAGCAAAGATCGCATTTCAAGCAAAGAAAAGGAAGTAATAACACAACATGCAATCTTTTCCATATGTAGAGGCACATTATTGTAGGAAAGATTCAAAAAGAAGATATCTAGACCCAACTCTTAACGTTAAAAAAATGTATGATTTGTACATTGAAATGTGCAATGCAAATAATATACCTCCACAAACGCTGTCGTTGTATAGACACATTTTTAATTTTGAGCATATAATTTATTTCTTGCAACCGAAAACGGATAGGTGTGACGTTTGCGAAGACTATAGATTGGCCAAAAAAGAGAAGAGGGTGCATGCAAAAGAGGAACAGACATATCATTCCCACATTACAAAGAAATTGATAATGCGCCAAGAACGTGAAAATGACAAAAAAAAACAGAACTCACACTGTGCCATTATATGTTTTGATGTGGAAAATGTCATAAATCTACCTAAATCTGAAGTCTCTGTGTTGTTTTACAAATAGACATTAAATGTATACACTCTGAAAGCTCGATAGCCATAGCATCGACCAAGTTAAAGCTTACAAATATCTAGGGCATGAGATTCGCTTAGGCCGAGATAATCAGACAACTGAAATACAAAGAAGGATAGGTCTCACATGGGCTGCCTTTGGTAGATTGAATAACATTTTCAAGTCTATTATCCCAGTTTGTTTAAAAAGAAAGGTTTTTAATCAGTGAGTTTTACGGGTTCTTACATATGGTGCAGAAACACTGACTCTGACAAAAAGAACAATAGATAAAATAAGAGTTACACAACGCGCTATGGAAAGATCAATATTAGGTATTACCATCAGAGATAAAGTACCAAACCTAGAAATAAGAAGAAGAACAAGAGTCACAGATGCAGTAGAAAAAATAGCCATGACTAAATGGGCTTGGGCCGGACATGTTTACCAGATTAATGGATGATAGATGGACCAGAAAGATTCGGGAATGGCGACCAAGGCAAGAGGCATATCGAAGCAGAGGACGACCACCGACTAGATGGACGGATGATATCAAGCGCATCACCACAAACTGGATGCAAGAAGCACAAGATAGAAATAGGTGGAAAATTTTACGGGAGGCCTACATTCAGCAGTGGACAAATATAGGCTAATTGATGATGATGATGACTCTAAAAGCTCACAGTTCTGTTGATTCAAAATTTTACTGTGCAGTATGACCAGAAACATTATGTGAGACATCAGAGAATGATTTGTCTAGTATCCTAATACAAAGTTTAGAGAAAGTAGTTTTAAAACATCCAATAATAAATGAGATAATCAAGTCGAGTGATAGTTGTGTTCCTCAGAACAGGAACTCCCTGTTCTCTACTGTAGGATGTTAATATCTTACACCTGATGTGTCGTTTCTAGAGGGCCTGAAGATGCTGTAAAAGTTTGTAAACAGCGAAACGGGTAGCCCAATCTTTAATTTGTCAATTATAATAAAAACCAATTACGGATTGTGAATAGAAGACTTATTTCCCTAACATTCATTCCAAAATAAAATCGGTGAAAGTCAATAGATTAAGCTCAGTTGACAGGTGACGAATAAATCCAAATTGTTGGTCTGTAAAATAAAATTTTAAGCTAGAACCTTAATAGTCACAAACAGGCTATCTAATAGTTTTGGAATACAACTAAGTATACTAATGGGTCTATAAGTGTTAACTGGAGAGTAATAAAGCTTTTTTCCAACAGGCTGGAAATATCCCACTCTTTGATGTAAGATTAAAAATTTCCCTTGATTTATGAAAAACTGTCTACCTTAGATATATATCCCTTGTGGATATCTAAGTTAGACAGTTTTTCATAAATCGCTGAAATAGATATACTAAATTGTGATAAATTGATGTCACTAGAAGCTAAAATATTATCCTGCAAAACACAGTATGTTTTGTTGTTAAGAAGCTTTTTTGTAATGTCTGCCCATAAATGTAGAGATCTACCCCTGCACTTTGTGATCGCTTCGATGGATATGACCAAAGAAGTTTAAAATTCTGTAGTCACCTGTAGTAGGAAGACGTTGATTGGGTTCAAGTGTATCTAGAACCGAGACATTCATTCGTGTGGCGAGCCGTCCATGGAATTGTAAGTAGTCATCTCCATGTCTACATTTCAAAAGCGTCTATGTCTATCGTTCATTATTTGACCTTCCGAGTCTCGCATGCGTAGTAAAAGATGAAATAGTTGAAGCGAGACTCTTCTTGTTTGTCATAGTATTGTGACGATCACGCCAGACCCTTGTTAGTTGAGTCATTACCGCTCTTGTAAGAATGCCCAGGAAAAAAATTATGAAATGACGAGCTTATGGAAATCGAGGTGTAATTTGATGCTAAAGACAAATCGTTTTGTAAAAGAAGCTATTAGATTGTTAGAGAACTATTTGAATTACTTCTCAACCCAGGAGAAGACTATGTTTAACCCTTAAGTACCATGGCGGGGTCAAAATTGACCCCCCGCGTTTTGAATGCCAAGTTTCGCTACCGAAACATAGATTGAGCATTGCGCGCTTTCTGCTAATCTTCGACCGGTAGGTGATTTATCGATCTACGAAAATTCCGTTAGTTTATCTGTTACTACTGCAGAGTTAGGCACGCATAGGGTCAATTTTGACCCGCTTATGGTATAAGTGTTTCTAGTGCAATTAACGAGTAATTTGAAATGGCGGGGTGTAGTCGCAATAAACGTCCTCTGACACAGAAAGAACTTGAAGAGGAGGGACAAAAAATTATGGACAATGGACTAGATAGTGACAGTGAGTTTTTAGACCAGGCTAGTGAACACAGTGATCACGAAACAGACAGTGAAGAGGAATGGGACGATGATGACGAAAAAAATTGGCAAATTAATAATTCCGAAACTGGTAGTGAATATTCGGGTGAAGAAAGTGATATAGCTGACTCAAGAGATGTGTTTTATGGCAAAAATAGGTACAATTGGTCTAAAACTTCTCCCACCTTTTCTCGTACACGTAAGCATAATTTAATTAGTCATTTACCTGGTGTTATTGGAAAAGCTCGAGCTAGTATGCCAGAGAAACCAGTTGATGCTTGGGAATGTATTATTAGCCACGATATACCTATTGCAAGAAATTCTTGAGAAAACCAATGAACGAATAACTAATATGGCTTCTAAATATAATTTACACAATTTATCGTGTCAATATACCAATCATCTTGACATAATTGAATTAAAAGCCTTCTTAGGCTTATTATATTTAGCTGGGGTATAAGGTCTTTATTTGCTACGAATGGTACTGGCCGTGATATATTTCGAGCAACCATGTCACTAAACCGATTTTATTTTTTGCTTGGAAGCCTTTGTTTTGACGACCCAGCTACTAGACAAGAACGTATTGCGCACGAAGATAAACTGGCAGCTATATCCAATATTTTTAATATGTTTATAATTAATTGTCAGTCCAATTATAGCTGTGGTGAATATCTCACAATAGATGAAATGCTTATTGCATTTAGAGGAAGGTGCCAATTCAGGATGTATCTCAAAAATAAGCCTACGGTCTGAAAATGCAGTGTTTAGTAGACTCTAAGACACATTATTTGCTAAATGGTTTTATATATACTGGAAAAGATACACGCAGAGCAAATCCAAAAAAGTTATCCATCCCCACTCTAGATGTTTGACACTTATTCCACCAATTTCTGATACAAATAGAAACATAACAGCAGATAATTGGTTTTCGTCCATTGAGCTCATAAAAGAGCTGAGAAGCTATAAAATTTCATATGTTGGAACTCTAAAACGAAATAAAAGAGAGGTTCCTGCTGAATTTTAACCCCAAAAAAACAGGCCACCTAATTCTGCCTTATTTGGTTTTACAGGAAGCGAGAGCCTTGTATCTTTTGTTCCTAAGAAAAATCGTGCAGTGTTGTTAGTGTCAACTATGCATCATTCCAATACAATGGTTAATGGAAAGCCAGAGATTATAAATTTTTACAACGAGACAAAAGGTGGGGTGGATTCATTGGATAAGAAATGTGCATGCTATAAAACTGGCAGAAGAATTCGTAGATGGCCTCAAGTAATATGGTTTCCCATTTTGGACATTGCAGGATTAAATGCTAACGTAATTTTCAATGGAGTTCAGCAAAATCAAATAATGGAAAGAAGATTGTTTCTAACCACTTTAGGTCAAGAACTTATTAAGGCCCATTTAACTCGTAGAGACAGCAAACTTGTTTACCGAGAGAAATTCGTAGTGCCATTTTTAAAGTTTCCGAACTTCATTAACCAATGCCTGCCGCAAATCCAGAGCCACAACGACGAAAAAAGAGGGGAAGGTGTAAAATATGTCCATATTCCAAAAACCAAAAGAAAGAAAGCTCATCGTGCGATAAATGTCGAGATTTTATTTGCAAAAATCATTCCCGCATACAGACGTTATGCATAAGCTGTGTTGAAAATTAAAGTAAAATCATGCTTGTCATTTTTGAGATACGAAATCTAAATCGATTTTTTTTATATTAGGTAGGAGCTATGATACCTAGATTTCACCATTGGTTATAAAAAAACTGCACATTGTTATTATTTTTCTTATAATTCGAGAAAGTGCATAGCTATGTTAATTTGACTGAATACAAAAGTTTTTTTTAAATAAAGTTATATCTAATTAACCAAATTCGTTTATTTTTATATAAATGTAAAAGTAGCTGGAAACAGAAATAAGTTAAAAAAAGAATATTTTTTGATACAAAAAACAATGGGGGGTCAAATTTGACCCTGCCATGGTACAAATGTTACTATTTTTGGCCATGGTAGTTAAGGGTTAATGAAAAAAGTCGAAGAGTGTCTTCAAAATTATTTTATTAATTATATCCGGTGAAGTGGTAGTCTTATGGATACACATGTACCAAGTAGTGTTGCCCAAATGCAAGAACAAGACGAGACTTAGACAGTCTTGGTCTTGGTCTTGCGCCAATACACCTGGTCTTGGTCTTGGTCTTGGTATTGCACTCCCGGTCTTGGTCTTGGTCTTGGTCTTGCAGCAAGAGTCTTGCAAGTCTTGCAGTTACCCATTAGCCTATTGCTATTTATTAAACGTTACTAGGGGAGTTTGAAGCCACGATCTAAGCGATCCGTGCCTATGCTCTAACTAACACAGCTATCTATCATGCCCCATGAAAGTCAATCAAACATGGTTAAAACACAAAAAAATCAAATTAATGACATAAACTTGACTGTATTTTAAAGAACATTTTCTGTCTAGAAAGGTATTGATGGACCTCCACCATATATGAAATGGAAATCTTAAAAAAGATTGGTACGTGGCAAAAATCCAAATACAGGTATCAAGGGCACATATTCTTTAGGTGATAAGATAACAAACTATAATCCACTTAATAAAGCAACATAAATGTTATTAACAATCTTTATATAAAAAACTAACTTGAAAAAATAAAGAATAGGTAAGAAAGCAATGGGAATCAAAAGTTATTTTAAATTAAGGAGATATCTACTTAATAAATACATTAATTTACCAAAATAAAGTAGTAGGAATATTTTTTTAGGAACCAGAATTTTGGTTTTTCAGGAAGAAATATTTGTAATTCTTTTTTGTGGAAAGATATTAGATGCTTCGTTAAACCTGAAGTGTTTCTGTTTTACATTTTCATTTTAACCTTTCTATGTAGGTACAATTCAAACAAAGCAATTTGGGATGCATAAATTATTTCGAAAAACTCATCAAATTTGCTTTTAGGTCTTTTATATCTATAATTCCAACGCTCACTACACAGACTATTTTAAAACTATTTGAATCTTTGTCCCCCATGTCAAATTGTAAACTTGTCAAATGAAGTTTAGTGATGTCGAAAAAGTACTTACTACTATAAAAATGTCCGTTACTATTCAATACCCTAAGTATCTAATAACAAACCGAGAATTATATATCGTTACTTCGTTATTCTAAATATTTCGGTATTTTGTTTACACGGTAAGCTACATTATCTGTTATTAATAAACTTTTGAATATTATCGCGCTCTTTCAGCAAATTTGGTTTAACCGAATGATCTCATCGCACACTCAGCATAAACAATGTTTAGTCTTAGGCCGATAAGATTTGTTTATTTAGATTCCTCCTAACTAAATTATAATGGGAAAAAAATTGAATTATTAAGTGGGTGGGTGGGGGTAAGATATTTAAAAAAAATTTCGATACGGTATTACTGTCGACGTATCAATGCAAGATTATTTTATGATTAGAGGGCGGCTATAAATCTGGACAATTAATTTCAGAGCGAAGAAGTCGTCTGCTGGAAAAGAATGTACAAAATATTTTATTTTTACATATGATCTCTGAGCACGTGTCAAATGTGTTGTTTTTAATGAATATTTTGATTGATGATTTTGATGTATGTTTATGGTATTGTTCGTAATGCGCATAAGTCCAGTTTTTTAAATTTTTATTACATATTTTTTTTGGTCTAACTGCGTCCTAACTGCAAGACGCAAGAGTCTCGCAGGCTTAGTCTTGTTCTTGCGTAAATCTTGCACGGTCAGTCTTGGTCTTGGTCTTGGTCTTGCTAAAATTAGGCGGTCTTGGTCTTGGTCTTGGTCTTGCAAAAACGCAAGAACAAGACCAAGACTGCAAGACCAAGACCGATTTTGGGCAACACTAGTACCAAGCTTCACAAACATGGTTTTGTATAAATACTATAAAATACTGTTTAAAAAAACTATAAGCTATTAGAACAAATGATAATTTAATCTTATGTACAAAATTGGTATTTTTGTGTTAAACAAAAATAAATTTTTAGTTTTTTATTTTTAAATAGGTACAACCGACACATCTTACAGTACCATACAGTTCCTGCGTATAAACGGTACAAAAAAATTCTTCCATTATAGTCATTGTAATGTCATTTACGTAATAGTAATTTAAGAATTCCATTATATTTTTGCTGGAAGATATAATTACTTGTTTTTAATTTACTTAAATTGATAATCAATAATCAAAAACGATACAACTACAGCTGGTTTACAAACATCGTTATTTTTCACTTGTCCGATAACGACATTTAAATTTATAATGAATTTAAAACCCCATTGTAATCTAATCAGTCGTACAATATCTACACGAGTAGGAATTTAAACATACCTGTAAAAGGTAAAACATTACTACGGAATTTGTTTAGTATTTTTAAGTTGTTGGAGTATCACTTCCCTTATTATAAAATTTAAGCTATAAACTGTTGTAATATTTAAGCAGAAAATAATTCGGTGAACCGTTAACACAATTCAAAAAAAAAGTACTTCAAATCTACAGGTGACTATAACATTTTCGCGATCATTAGCAACTAACATCAGCAGAAATAGGAGGCGATCATAAATTAGTATTGTGCAAAATCCGAATGAAAACACATATATGTGATAAAAAAACACCAGAATACACCACAAAGATAAAAGTCGAAAGCTTACAGGATGACTCCACAAGATACCTATTCCAAATAAGAATAAACGAAAAAATCAGAAACACATATGATGATCCATCACAGAAAGTGCCAGTCGAAGAACGCTGGGCAAAAATTAAGTCTAAATCTTAGCCTCGGCCAAGGAAGTTCTTCTAGAAATATAAATAAAAATAAATTGTTCCCAAGACGAAGAACTCCATGGTTTTGTACAGAAGTGAAGGAAAAATGTAATGAAAAGAAAAAAGCTTACCTGAAATAAATGTCAACCAAAACACAAGAGGCATACCATAATTACAAGACAGTTAGAAACGAAACACATGAAAAATAAAAAATGATCGCTGGGAACGCTTTTCGAAAAAAATGGAACATGAATTTTACGGTCTGCAAAAGGAAGAATGGCGCTTCATAAGAGGTCAAAGAACGGAGGTAAAGGAACTAATAGAACCAAAACACATAGAAAACACCAGAAATTACCACAAATGAAGAACTTAATATGAAGGTACAGGAAGTTCGGAAAATACTTGAAAACCTGAAGAACACAAAAGCAGCAAGTGAAAATGGGATACCAAACGAATTACTGAAATATTGTGGAGCAGCAATAACAGAACAATTAACAACATTAATTAATAAAATTATAAAACATATTAAAGTATGGGAAGAATGGCGAACGAGCGAACTAATTCTACTATTCAAAAAAGGAGATAAAACAGCCAGAAAACTACAGAGGTACCAACTTGTTAAATACTACGCTAAAACCTACAACTAAAATTTTACAAGTGCTAATAAATCAGAGGATAAGTTTAGCAGATGAACAACAGGGTTTTCGTAGTGGAAAATCGTGTACAGATGCAATATTCGTTATAAAGCAAATTACTTAGAAATCAGTAGAGTATAATAGACCAGCATTTCTGTGTCTGATAATCCATCTTGTGCAAAATAGAGAAGTTCCCCTAAATATTATAAAAACTATTGAAAACATCTACCAAAACAACAAAATGGAAGTCAGAAGAGATGGACAACTTACAGAACCTATAGAAATAGGCAGCGGAATAAGACAAGAGGATTCATTGACCACCATGCTCTTCAATTTGATCATGGATGAAATCATCATAATTTACTAGTCCGACCCTGAACAAACGCGTGTTTCCTGCGTGCATTTGTTTACAAGTTGAATTTATTCTAGTGGCCAAAATTCTGGAAACTACAAAAATTATTGTTTTTCCAGCAACACTCCTCTTATGATCGTGATTTAAATAATTTATCAATACATACATTTGTATTATCTATTGTTTTATATTTCTGCTCGATATTTTATGTATTTGTCACTCCATATATACTTATATAATTATTTAATAAAATAAGGAAACGGATTCAAGCGGAACGCCGAAAATTCGGTATTTGCGAATGGCAACATTGTAGCGCACAGAATTTTGCTGGTCAGTTAACGACAAGTGGCGTGATTGAATCGTCCAACTGGAAGTACTTAGTACAGTTTCATGCAACTTACAGTGTTTAGTTTAGGTTTTTAGGTAGTTTAAGGTGATATTTTTTAATTGTCGGAGAACAGTATCGAAAGCAGGAGTAATCGAGGTTTCTAAACCTTAACTTAACACTTCAACGACATAATCAGCAAAAAGAACAGGCAGAAAACCGAAATTGAATCAATATGATGAGCACAGAATATGGCACATGTCTTTAGAAGATTGTCGCAGATCCTTATAAGACATTAATGACATTGTCAAATCAACTGGCTTACAAATATCCGACCGCACTATCAGACGAAAGTTGTGTGAAAATGGATTACGAGCAAGAACACCTAGAAAGAAACTGTTCCTGAACAAGGCTAAAAATGCAGAATAGGCTAAAAAACATGATCACCACTAAATTTTATTTAAAGAAACTCAGGTGCGCATGAAATACAATTTCCAAGATTACAGAAATATTGTAACGGTTCTTGTAATAGATGTATTGAACCAACCAAAAATAATGAAAAAATCTTTTTATAGCAGACAGAGAAATTATGGCACCTACCTTGTATATAAGGATGTTTAAATACGAAATACGCTCAACAAAGTGATCATTTATTTCGAAATACTCGATAAAAATATAATTTTATCGACTATTTTGCGTCGTGAGTACTACGATATGATAATAATTAAACCAAAACTGCTGTAGGGAACAGTCATAGTATTCATTTTGTATTTATTGTATACAAATTATAAGATAAAATCATTTAAATAACTGTACAAATCACGACATTTAAACGACAAATCAAACAAAATCAACAAACTCAAGAAAACGTGAATTAGAAGTTAAATAACGAACTTCAATTCATTATTATATTAACATATATAATATAAAGAAAAAACGTTAAATTGACATGCACTATCATTCTTTTAGTCTAACTTGTTAAACTGTTTGTTCGGGCTGTTAGGCCGTTGTCTTCTGAGATTAGTTCTCGACATTTCGCCAACACTAGGGGTTGGCATCTTCTGGAGATGTTATTTCTTCGCTTGTAAGCTGAAACTGACAGTCAGGTCATCCGACCGGAATTTGGAAAATTTTAAAAATTTGAAAGAATTTGAACGAATACCCACCCTAGAACTGGATGATCGATTAAGGACAGTTAGAGATTATTGGTATATCATGATAAGTTACTGTAAAATGTGTAATAGTTTTTCATGTTTGACGTTGTCGAAAGCTTTAGTATTGTCCATGAAGCAAGCGCAATCCCGTGTCAATACATTTGTCAATAGATCCGATTTGATACCCAATCGACCACTGTATTTCTGGCAGAGATGTTTGCAATCTTGCAGTATGCACGAGAAATTAACATAAGAGCTTTTTAACTGAAACGCATCAATATATGCATAGATCGCCAAGCAGCCATAGAGGCTCTCAAAAGTTCTAACGTGAACTCTAGGCTAGTGTGTGAATGCTTAGAGGAACTCAACAGACTGACGGAACATAACATTGTTATACTTATATGAGTTCCAGGTCACCAAGGAACACACGGTAATGAAAGAGCTGATGCA
This sequence comes from Diabrotica undecimpunctata, assembly GCF_040954645.1. Classification (NCBI taxonomy): domain Eukaryota; kingdom Metazoa; phylum Arthropoda; class Insecta; order Coleoptera; family Chrysomelidae; genus Diabrotica; species Diabrotica undecimpunctata. The sequence continues at coordinate 21,861,115 of NC_092809.1, forward strand.
CTTGCGAGAAAAGCATCAGCTACAAAATACTTCAGTACATAGTCGGCCGAAGAAGTGCCAAGAAGCAAAAAGATGCATATCCTTACTGGATATGCTCCAGTCAAGAGAGACTAAAGCTGCACAGAATCTGAAACGGTCAACCATATCTTGCACGACAGCCACGCATTAGATCGCAGGCGGCGCACATTTATTTGGAGACTACTAAGTGACTCCAAAAACATATGATACCATCCACTAGACCTTTACAAGTTGTACAGGGTTCCAGAATCCTGGAATGGGTACCATGAAGAAATGGAAGATGTACAATGAGCCTTCTGGCTGCAGTACGACCTATTTACAACAGACTTCAATGGAAAAAAACCAATCGACTATTAAATCCTAACTGCACATAATTATGTTTCAGCCCCACATTTTTTTATACATAACCTCACATTTTTGAACAACGAGTGGAAGACAATAGACTCCCGAAACGAAACAAGTAGTAGCGTGGTGACTACGAAAGAAAAAAGAGAGGAAGACTGAAGAAAACATGGATGGAAGGAATAAAAACCAAAGAACTTAAAGAAGGACAATGACAACCCACATCAATGGAAATTGGGTAAAGTTGAAAGACTTTCGAAACCGTTTGTATACATAAATTTTTTATGCATTTTGATGTAAACGATTATCAGAAATATCTTGGGTATGTGGTTCATTTTACGTTTAATTGGTGTTTTTTAAATTTAAAACCACTGAAATTGTATTGTCTTCGCACTTCTTAAATGCAAACATAATGCACATAAATAAATAAAAATATCGAACTAAAATACTTACTTGTCCAAAATGTGTTGAAGCTCCTGGAGGGCAGGTAGGTAGAGCAGCATCTTGAAAAAATATACTTAATGCCGTCTGAAAGGAAAAAATATTGGTTATATAATTAATACTACTTCAATAATATCTTGAAAATTACGTTCACCAATGTTTTGTAAAAAAAGTCTAAGTAAAAAAAATTAATATGAATGTTACATTTTACATTCATTATGTTTTCGAGCTCGGCTCGGCTACGCTCGAATTATTAGAGCCGAGCCACGAGCTCAATCTGTAGATCGAAGTTCAAGCCGAAGTTCGAAATTTCGAGCCGACCTCAAGCTTTTCAAAAGCTCGGCTCAGCCTGAATTCATCCCTACTTCTCTACTTCCACTCGGTCGGGGTTATGGAGTCTCCTTTGTTTATTATAATCTCCTTGAAACTTGCTTCGTTGAACTTTATCTTTGGTGTCGTGTTCTTTAGACTCAAAATGTGAATACGTGGAATTTGGATATTACGGCCTCGGTAGTTACGTCATCTTGGTTGTAACGTCAATTTTTAATAGGTCCGGCCAAAAACTATTCGATAACATTATTAAACACCTGGTTTTATCGGCTAACAATAAAGTAGGCCTCGTCTATAGCGTTATAAAATTTTACAGTAAGTTATTGTTTTTTATTTTATGAAGAATAAAGTGCAATGCGTTTCCGCCTTTGCAGCATTGTTCCTTCCAAGAATGTGAGAACGCCCGATTATCCCTTCTGTGTACAGTTATGTGATCTTGACAGTTCTATGATTTCTCATTTATCAGTGCCATCCTAACAGTCAAATTTTCTGTTTCAGAACAGTCAGTTTAAGAAATTTTCGCTACCGTTAAATTGTGTTCGGCTCGTTTTGTTTTTAGATTTTAATTTAGTAATTAACTTTTTATTTTTTAATTTGGCAAGTTGTAGTACTAAAAGGAAGGATTTGCCTATTAAAGATAAAGTGCGTGTTATAAGAGTATTTGAAAGTGGTCGAAAAATTACTGATGTATGTCGGCAATTTGGACTTGTTAATTCGACTGTCGGCTCAATCCTAAAAACAAGGAGAAAATTTATAAAAGCCACTGATGAAGAGTGGAGAAAATGTTAAAAAGATTAGGAAGTGCATTCGTGGTAATGTAGATTCAACTTTACTCAAATGGTTCAAGCAGTGTCGCAGTTCTGATATTCCTGTGTCCGGGCCACTTTTAAAGGAGAAAGCTACAGAGTTCGGAAAACTGTTTGGTGAAGATTTCACATGCCCTAACGGCTGGCTAGATAGGTTTAAAGCCCGGCACTCAATTTCCTTCGCGAAAATTGTTGGAGAGACAAAATGTGTGGACGAGAACGTGGCAGGTGATTGGTTACAAACCACATGGCCACAACCAAGGCTACCATGCAAGGATGAAGATATCTTCAATGGCGATAAAACTGGTGTCTTTTACAAATTAACGCCAGACAAAACTTTAAATTTCAAAAATCAAAAATGTGTCGGTGGAGAGCTTTCAAAACAAAGAGTCACGGCTTTTGTTTGTGCAAACATGACAGGTAAAGAGAAAAGAAAGCTTTTGGTTATTGAGAAAAGTTTACATCCTCGATGTTTCAAAAACATAAAAATACTGCCTGTAAACTACACAGCCAACAAAAAAGCGTGGATGACTTCTTCTATTTTTGAAGAAGAATTGAGAAAGTGGGACAGGGAACTCTCTTCAAAAGAAAAAGAAAAATTCTTCTCTTAGTTGATAACTATGCAGCCCATCCCAAGCTTAATTTGACCAATATCAACCTGGTTTTCTTACCAGCCAACTGCACGAGTGTCTTGCAGCCTATGGAACAAGGAGTCATAAGAAGTTTAAAGTGCCATTATCGGAAACAGCTTTTGAAAAGGATGATTTTTTGTATGGACAATGGGGAACCCGTGAACATTATCCTTGATATCCGTGCATCCTTGACGCAGTTCAGTTGTTAGACAATGCGTGGAGTGCGGTTACATCAGTGACAATTTGTAAGTATTTTCGTCAAGCTAAATTGACTGTAGTTTCTCCCAATGTTCAGGATGTTGACGAGAATGACGAAATGCCTTTGTCATAGTGGATACAAAAATTTAATGTAAACCAGAGAGAGTTTGGAACTGATCTTGACTCCTACATTTCAGTGGACGATGAGGTAGAAACATTTTAAGTTTTTAAGTGATAAAGAAATTGTGGAACAAGTGCAAAATGTGGAAATTAATGTTGATGAAAATCTTGAAGAAGAAGAAGACGTCGTTGATTGTCCTACAATCCAAGAAGTAATGAGAGCTGCTGAGACCATATCCAGGTGTTACCAGTTTAGGGAGGCATCCGCAACTACCAAAGAAGCAGCTCAGATTATTAAGGACACTACAGAAAAACTTTATTTTTCGGAAAGGGTTGTGCAGAAGAAAATTTTACCCTCTTTAATGACAAAGTAGAGGTTACCCAGGGAACGGTACTAGGCTCGGGCTTCAATCTGGTAGAGGTCTCTTGGTCGGGGCTCTTATTGCAGCTCAAATACAAAGAATTAGTTAGTGTAGTACTGAAGATAAAGAAGAAAAGTTAGAAGATAAAGAGAAGGGAAATATTTGGGCACCACCCTATTTTTAAAGGAACAGGGAAATACATAAAAAAACGGGTGTGGCAGTTCAGTGGGACTGCCGGTAGAAGTTACACTTCTATACACGCATTCGCAGTTACAAATTTATTTGGGAGTCAATCTGCACAATCATTACATATGTAATGCTATAGGTAAGACATAGCAGAAAGAGAAACAGAATTAATAACAACTTACTAACAATTAATAAACAACATTGGACCTGTAATAGGAGTATAGTAAATGAATGATAGAATCAATATTTTGATGAAAATGTATATTTTTATTTGCATATATGTATGAAAGGAGTTGAATGCAAAAATTTTTTTACACATACTCTGCAGTAAAATTCATTGTTTATTTTGTTATTAATATAAAAAAACAATACAATACACTGCAACATAATTCAATATAATAATACAATACAAATTAAAATGCAATACTCCTAAGTATTTAAAAATGACAATAATATACATAAAAAAATACACTACAATACAGTGCAACATAATTCAATATAATAATACAATACAAATTAAAATGCAATATTCATGAGTATTTAAAAATGATAATAATATACATAACTTTTCTACATACGCATATGTTTAATTTACCATGTAATAATATTAATAAAAAGTCCTCCCCCACTGGGAATCGAACCCCGGTCTCCCGCGTGACAGGCAGGGATACTGACTACTATACTACCGAGGACATGATACAAATGTATTTCAAAATTGACAGTTCTAGGTCATACAGTGATTTATTGAGATTAATATTTTTAAATACAAAACACTAATATAATTATGAACATTTAATAAATAATACAAAACATATCACATAAATAATAATATTAATAAATATTTTATTATATATATAATATTATATGTATATACATATATATGTATATATATATATATATATATATATACATATATAATATTAAATATATATACAAAAGGAACATTTTTATATTCGAGAGAGGAAGAGAGAGAAAATATATCTTCTGTCTCTCTCTTACTCATTATCTTACATAGGTAATGATTTCACATATTCACTCTCATACAAATTTCCAACGTGGAGCGCGCGTATAGAAGTATAACTTCAAAAATAAAATAAAAGGCAAATAGTTCATCAACAAGGTTATATTGAGGTATAATTAAAGTAAATGTGCTATAACAATTTTACTGAACAGTTAAATGGCACGAGATAAGTTATTGCACAATTTATTATTAAATACAAAAATAAATATCTTTTTGAAAAAAATTATGAGTAATTTAATATTCTCAAGAATAAGAAAAAGGCAAGGAATATTAAAGTTGTATCTACGTCAATATTTGATATAACTTGAAATAAAACAAATAAGTGATTTTTACGCCTTGAGAATAGGTAAACATGAAGTTACTAAAATGTTTCATTGTGATCACCTCAAATATGTCTATAAAATCTATCATAAATATAACCTACATATAAAACAAATATGTTCATCATTGTAGGTATATATACCGTAGATTTATACGATTACTAGTTCGTTCGGTTAGATTCAAAATAAACAAACCATAAATAAGGTAAAGGCACTGAACTTGAAACCAAGCCCAGAATAGAGAGAAATTTGCCATATTGATCGCCAATCTCAACAGAGAAGGCACTTAGGAGGAGGACTGAACTTGAGTCATAAATGAATTAAGGCACTTGACACCCGCGACAGGTGTATTGGTACGTCTAAGACGGCGTAGATGATTTAAGTAAAGTAACGAATTACAGTGGCATCAATCAGCACATCAATCATCAAATTAATGTAGGTACAGGTAACACATCGGTCAATCCTCACACTAAAATAAACTGGAATAGAATAGACTGAACTGAATGGATGGAGGAAGAAAGACGGCAAACAGAATTGACACAGTGTCATCGAATTGGAAGACGTATGTTTGACAAAAGAAAAAATATTTAATGTATGAAGCACTGTATGAAGATAGATGGATAATGGTGAATTGAAAATACACTTACCGCCGTTTGATGAAAACAACCGCATGCAACAGGAACCACAAAGGAAATGAACTCGATTCTCGATATATAGACAAGCTAGGGATAAAAAAAGAGTAGGAGTATTGGCCGAAGAGTGCCACGCGAAAATGGCATTTAATTGACAAGTCTGGTGTGGTCTTATTTCTATATTTTCTACTTTCTGTCGACAGGAAAGATTATTTCATAGAAAACCAACATCTCCGCTTTTCTTAGAAAGTAGGCTGGGTTGTTCGACAATAGAAACTAACTTCTTTGTTAAGAGGAAGGGTTTCTATTTAACAAATGAAAGAGAATAAGAGCAAGGAACATATGGCGTGCTATTTCGTTGTTGAGAAAAGGCATGACAAATCGCTTGTTGCTTATGGGTTATTTTTAAAGCTTCTAGCAAAGTATATACCATAGATTACGTAAAAGTAATTTTCTAAGAGGAATAATTTAAGGAAATTTTAAACATGCTTTAAAATAGCTGACTTTTTTCAGCATTAGAAACTTTTTCATAAAAAATGTAACTTTCATATACATGATATGTTTTATTTTTTAATTTTTTTACCCTAAATGCAGCTGTAATAATAAATAATGCTGTAATAAAATTTTGCCTCGTTAAAACTTCATTTTTTTCTACCTCTTTTATAACGTCATTCTGATATAACGTCATTTTTTTACTGGACCCTTCAATGACGCTATAACCAAGTTCCACTGTATATTGAATAAATGTCCTGGGATCCCGGAAGCTCTAATTCTTCCATCATTTTCGTCAGATTAATAGTATCAAATGCACATTGAAAATCCATGAATTTTACGTGCCCTTCTAGATTGTGCCCTTTTGCTTTTTTAATTATGTGTTCTACTGTATGTGTGAAATTAACGGTCGATCTGCCCGGTCTGGTATTGTCTTAATATTCTTCAGCATACGATTTTAGTCTTATGTGTAATATATTCGGCAAAACTTTGTACTTAATATTTAAAAGGGTTATTATTGTTTCACTTTTGCACTCCTTTCGATTTTCACTTTTATAAATCGGCACTATAATGCCTCCCAGTGAAATATAAAGGTATATGAATTAAATCTCAGAACTACGCGGTACTCAGTCATATTATCTAGTTACTAAACATGTCAGCATCTAACATTAACCTCGTTAGAAGCCTTGTTTCATTTTGAAATAGTTATTATATTCTATAATTTTATGCGCAAGAGACTCAATTAAGCAGACAGTTGGTACAGGGTAAGAACAAGTTGTCGTGATATAACAAATAATACTATAATGAAAAATCTCGAAGTCAATCAAATACGACAAGTATTAATGGGTTAAACTATCTACAGACCTTGGTAGTTCCGTTTCTATATATGTATGTGTGGTAAATAGTATCATTTTGTCAAGCGCAAAAGAGATTATACTGGGTAATTAATGTCAATTGTTACAAAAATTGTTTTCTTCCTGAAGCCACCAAATATTCAACCCAATCCTCGTTATATGTAAATTACTTACTTAAGAAAATGTTGGAATTTGTTTTTAGTTGTGTTAATTTTAGTAAATAATATTTGTCTGGTTTCGGTAGTCTGTATTAGAACTCAAGGTCAACTTGTACTAATAACAGGCATAAAAATAATAACAATAAACAATGTAACTGTTGTTTTCTTAATTTATACCAATATATGCCACTGACAGACATAATGTATTAACCTGTACAAGAATGGAAATGTTAAAATAAATGAAATGTGTAATGGACGAAGTGAAACACATGGTGTTGGTATACAAAAAAGTAGATGAAAAAGTCAAAAGACGACCATAGAATATTGTTTTGAGGCTATTTTCTTGTGGAATCTTAACCCTTAACTACTGACGTAGATGTTTCAGCACGTAGACTCTGACATGCGGTATGTCATACCGTTGCCTATTCTCCTTTGTTTTTATTATGAATTTATCTTATATCACTGTATTTGTTTTTTAAATCAACTACGGAATGATTCTTCACATTGCTGTAGCATAATATACTGCTACAAGTAAAATAAACTTTACTTTTTCAAGAATATTATGAATGCATGCATAATATTTAAAAAAATGGTGGACGTTACTACAAAATCGTTTATAAACTAAATTACAAGAAAAATTGATTACTTGTGACTAACAAATGGTAAAATAATGTTAAAAGAAACAGACTAATGATTTAAATTTAATGAGAAACTAAAATACAAAATTCTGACAATAACCAAAAATTACAATAAAATAACTAGTCATTTTGCGCGCAAGGTCCGCAATTTTTCTTTGTACACTGTAAGCACACTGGTTTTCCACAAGAAAAGCACACATAAAAAGTCTTTCGCTTTAATGCACTTAGGCATAAGTAACACGTCTTCTTTTTCTCAAGCCTTTCTTCAAAATCTGCTTCTTTTTGGCGTTTTTGTCCTAGTATTCGTTCAATACCACATAATAATTCTCTCGGGATTCTGGGATTTTCGAGTCTTCTTTGTAGATGAAGTAAAACTAATTGTTTCGGCAACTCCTTTGTGTAGTTTAGCCTTTCCATATTATCTTCTTGTAGTGATTGGTACACAACATGCGAATTAACAGCAGCTATATCAATGATGCGGTAAAAAATAGTAAGTGGCCATCGGCGAGAACGACGTTTTACAGAATATTTGGCACACTTGGCATCTAAAGTATCGACACCTCCTTTCGTACGATTATAATGAGCTATAATTTCTGGTTTTCCAGTAATCTGATCCGTGCCTATTGAATGGTGCATCGAAGAAATAAGTAAAACAGCCCTCGATTTTTTTGGCACATGGAAAATTAGGGATAAACTTTTCGTAAATCCGTAAGTAGTTGAATTTACTTGCCTACATCGGTGTGGCTGGAATTCCGGAGGGATTTCCCGTTTATTTTTCTTGAGGGTTCCCACATACGTTAACTTCTTTACATCTAACTGCTTTACTAATTCTATAGAACTAAACCAATTATCAGCTGTGATATTACGGTTAGTTCCATAAATAGGTTTAGCAAGCCGAAGAACAGATTGAGTTGGTTTATTCATCTTCTTTTCTTCCTCAGATAACCCAGTTCCGTCAGTGTCCTTGCCTCCATATATATAGGCATTGTATAAGTAACTTGTTCGTGCATCAGTCAGGCACATTATTTTAATGCCATATTTCACAGGCTTATTAGGCATATACATTTTAAACCTACACCTTCCCCTAAAGCCGACCAACATTTCATCAATACAAACACATATGCCTACGGAATACAGTTTTTGACAATTTGATATGAATATATTAAATATGTTACTAATGGCTGCTGTTGGATCTATCTTTTTTCTTTCTTCTCTATCCAGAGGGTTATCAAAACGTAAACATTTTAGAAATATTGCAAATCTTTCTTTTGACATAACACATCTGAATATATCTCTACCAGTGCCATCTGTAGCAAATATAAAATTTATATCTTCGTCATTGGATTTGAAAGCTGATGAGTATAAAAGCAATCCCAAAAAGGCTTTTAGTTCTATTTCATCAATTTCATTTAGTTCTGGTCTATTCATTCTTTTATAGTTTTCACGAATTGCACGTAATTTATTATTTGTCCATTTACGTATTTCTTGTATTATATCCTCAGAAATAAGAAAATTAAAATAAAATGATGAAGTTTCGTTTCTTACATCTCTGGACCGCACAGCTGGTACTTTTGTTACAAGGTTGTGTAACGGAGTTCTTACATTTTTCGAGGGTGCTGTAGTAGACCACTTAAAGCGATTTTTGCCATAAAAATATGACTTACCATTATCATTTAAATGATATTCGTCTTCAGAACTTTCCGACTTTTCACTTCCGGTGTCGTGTGTACTTTCAATACATACTTCTTCGCTTGCATCCTCAACATCACTATCACTAAAATATTCTAAATCACTAGGTACTTCGTCAGCCCATTGAGATAAAACAGCCTCAAAATCATCATCTGAAAGCTTTATAGTTTTGCGGCTAAATTTAGAACAACTGGATGAACTTGCTGCCATACTAACAGCAAAAGAATACACTACACTGCTTTTAACTATAGAAACGTAAATACTGACATGCGGTACTTGATACCGCAAGAAAACTTTATGTCAACGTAGCTCAAAGACTAAACGTGTACTATTGAGAGCAGGTACAATTAAACCCCACTTGAAGGTACACAGATGGTGTTCTAAGAATCTTTTATAAAACAGGTTTTACAACAAAATATATTTTCGGCTCGGTATGGCATACCGCATGTCAGTGGTTAAGGGTTAATGTAATTTACTATTTTTGTTGGAAATAAGCCACAATTTTACTTTAAAATTAAGTTTATTTGACTTTTCGATTTCCATTTCGGAAATCGTTTTCAATATGTTTTGTATTTTGAGAATGGTTTCCGAAGTGGAAATTGAAACGTAAAATAAACTTAATTTTATAGGCAAATTGTGGCTTACTCTCAACAAAAATAGTGAATGAGCATAGAAGATGAATTGACAACATAAACAATTAAAATACTTATATTGCTACAGCTCTAATAGTCCAGTAGTCAGAAAGTTGATCCCTAAAAATCATACGAACAAGCTGCATTTTGCCGAGAATATTAATTTAGGAACCCCAAAAAGGATACAAAAAACTTGACCACTTTTACCCCCGGGCTTCCCCCTAAAAGCCACCTAAAAAAATGTTTCAAATAAAAAATGTAGCTGAGATAATTATCAACAAAAGCGTTTATAAGCATTTTTTTGTGTAGAATGAACCGTTCTCTTTGAAACAACGCTTGAAGCAACTGTCGATTTTGCCTGTCAATGTTCAATAAAAATTGTATCAGCTGGACGGTAAAAATTCGATATCTTTTGATCCAAATGTCCTATCAACAAAAATCAAGATGCGTTTTAAAGGCAAAGAGTGCAGCTTTCGTATGCAGTTTTTGTATTTTGCCGAGAATAATCTCAGTTTTTATAAAGATGTTTAATAAATTAACGTGGCGCGATTTTTATCATTTTTTACGATTCCCGTGAGATCAATAAAAGTGGTCACTTTCATTGGGCAGTTGTAGTAAACTTTTTATTTTTAGAGATCAATCTTTAAAACGTATGACATGAAATTTCAATTTTGAGTTATGGTAACAAATATGAGACATGTGAAATATGAATTAAAAACGCAGAATTTAATGTTTTACATTACAAACGATCACAAGTCACGGAAAATGCATTTAAGAATACTTTTTTGGGTGTAGATTATTGCAGTAGTTTTGTTCTTTTGTAAAACGTACTAGTGTACTTAAAAAGAAAGTTTTAAATGTTTTAGATCGTTTTTTGTGTAAAAGTTGAAATCCAACGTTTTTTAAGCATATTTCAAATGCCTCACATTTGTTGTTAAATGAAAGGGATATAATGTATTGATCTCGTGATAATCATAAATAATGGCAAAAATTGCGCCCCCTTTATTTATTTAAAACATGTATAAATTCTGAGTTTATTTGCGGCAAAATACAAAAAATGCATAAAAAAGCTAAACTCTTTACCTTTAAAACGCATCTTGATTTTTGTCGATAGCTCACTTGAATCAACAGATATCGAATTTTTACCGTCGAGCTGATACAAATTTTATTGAACATTGATTTCGCGCGTGTAAGTGACATGCAAAATCGACGTTAGCGTTAAGCATTGTTTCTAAGAGAACTGTTCATTCTACACAAAAAATGCTTATAAACATTTTTGTTCAAAATTATCTCAGCTACATTTTTTATTTAAAGCATTTTTTTCTACGGTTTACAGATTCTGTGTAAATCGATTTTTTGCGTTTTTACACCCCTGCCAGGGGGTTTTAGGGGAAGAACGGGGGTAAAACTGGTAAACTTTTTTGTATTTTTGTTGGGGTCCCAAAATTAATATTCTCGGCAAAATTCAGCTTGTTCGTATGATTTTTAGAGGTTCAGTGACATTTTAGTATCTGACAACTGGAGTATAAAGAAAGATTTTAACAAAATTATAAAGATTCTAAAAAGCAAATATCCATACAGAAAAATGCATACCTTAAGAGCAAGAGATAATGATAGATGATTTCAATTCTATTGTGATGTAGAGACAGTGTAAACACTCCTGACCATGGAGTTGCGCGAAGTCGAAGTCAAAATTCACGTAAAAGCAGAAAGTTTCTATTGTAAACCAAATTTCTGCGCCGTGCTCAGGAGTGTTTGCATCTCTACAAGGAAACTTAGAAGATAAATATTTATGTTAAGACGTATAAATTTTTTTCTAGCCAAATCTGGCACGTTCTTTTAGAGTGAAACAAATTCACTTTTACGTTCGATCGATCTGTACCTTTTTACCTTGTTTAGGCTTTTTGGCCTCATCAAGGAACGGGGTTTATGCTCTCCTAGGACTTATGAGGTGGCTGCAAGGCAGTAAATGTCAGAAGGATTTCCTGCCGTTTTAGATGCCAAGCCCGCTACTAAGTACAAGTTCCATTGGATCAAACAGTCCTTTTCAAATTATAGGCCTTTTGTTTTTCCGATGCAATATGTAGAGGCTGTGTCCTCATCTAGTATCAAGTATCGTTGTGTAATGAGATTGGGAAACCACAGAAAACCAATCTTCCACGGTCCTTGTGATTTGAATTGCGACTCTAGGAGTATGCGGAGTGCTCACTATTTTGTGTTTGATGTAGGTGGGTATTTTGTGTAGTTATTAGTTGTGTGATGTTGGTTTATTTCTTGTTTTGGTGTTTGTATTTTTATTGGTTTGTGAACTATTGGTGATATTAGTGGTTGGTAAAGTGTATGTAGAGTAAAAGATATACGTATGTAAGAATAAGTGTGTGTAAAATATGTTGTGTTTATGTGCGGAGTTGAGTGAAGGTTCGGTTTAAGGTGCTGTTATAACAGGAAGTAGATATGGAGGTGTTAGACAAGGACGTGAGTTATCACCTGACTTAATTCAACATTTATAGTGAACATGTCATGAGGAAGACTTTAGATGGATGGGCCGATGGAGTAACAGTGGCTGGTAGGAAAATCTCCAATCTAAGATTGCTGATGACACTACACTTTAAGCAGCAAATGAGAAAGAAATATTTAATTTCCTGCGAAGAGCTGAGTCTTCTTGTGCCACTCCTATCGGAGATTGGAAATCATCAAGGCTATCCTGACCTTGTTTACAGCTGACCTAAAGAGTTCATTAGTGGTACAGCCAAACCACTCTCTCAAATTAGGCAACCATAACATTCTTCTACGGCCTGGATTCCGTTTTCCTTATATTTTTGAAGAGTTGAGTACGAAAGCAATAAAGTTGGTCTGAAAATCAATAAAGCTAAGACAAAAATAATGGGGGTCAACAGATTCCACACGATTCAACTGACTAACATGTTACAGGAATACCAGATAGTGGACAGTTTTGTCTATCTCGGGTCTAGTATAACTAACGATGGTAACTGTGAAGCAGAAGTTCGGCCAGATTAAACTCACTCGGTTATTTCTTGTAGGATTACTCAGAGCCAAATATATACATTTAGAGAGAATAATTACAGAAGCAGTTCGTAGTGTAACTGTGTATGTTTATGAATGTCTTATGAGGGAGAATCTTGTAATACAATGGTTAGATGTATGAACAAAGATAAAAGATATATAGACACATTACAATAAAGTAGAGTAATTAGAGTAAATTAAGGATTAAAGGAGATTAAGGAGTAAATTAGTTTAATATTTAGTTAAAAGCATCACGACAATGTTACAAACTGATTATTTAGCAATTTAAAAGGTATCTGTGTATAATAGAAATTAAGATTGTTTTGATAACAGTAGATTTTTATATGACTTTATTTAGAGTTGTTTAATAATGTAGACTCTTTGAGAGCTATTTTTAATTCTAAACAACTTTTCTTTATACTAATTTTCGTTATTGTCAAAAATATGATACTTTACTCTTGAACAAATGCTTTGACAAACCTCGTATACGACTAACAAAATTTACCCCTAATATGACCCCTCCTACTTAAATGCGGAAAGGACCGATCACAAGAAGCGCTGCAATTATTTAAACACAGCATACAGCAACCTAAAAACTATTCAACATAAAGTCAAACCAGGAAACCCACAGAAACCTTTTAAAAGCCACCAAATTTAATTCGCATAGCTCAACTAGTTTCAGAGCAATAAATAAATTGTCAGTTTGCAAGAAAAATTGCAATGCCCGGTATCTCAGAAAATAAAGCATTTGCGGACATATGTTTAAATAGCAAACAATTATTTTTTATGTAAAACAATCCCCTAAAGTTTGCTATAAACTTACTTATACTTTACTTATAAGTACCTTGTTTAACACCTAACGCACCTATCCCTGGTGTAATGCCTAACACCTTGTATATTATTGAAATATATATTATTCTTATATATACTATTCCCACAACCTTTCAACTCATATAGTCTTTATAGATCTGACAAAGGCATACGATAGTGTACCACTTTCAATGCTTTGGGTAGCAATGGAAAAACAAGGAATAAGCAAAAAAATATACAAGCAGTACAACAGCTCTACAAAAATATGACGGCAAACATTAAAACTGGAAATAGATTAACTAGAGAAATTCCTATTAGTAAGGGCCTAAAGCAAGGCTGCTGCATAGCACCTACACTCTTCAAAATATATCTAAATGAGGCACTCTCAGTGTGGAGAAGAAAGTGCTGCATTATGGGCATCCCAATAGGAGATGATAGATTGTACACGATACACTTCGCTGACGACCAAGCCATTCTAGCTGAAGACGAGAGTGATGTAGGCTACATGCTTAGAAAACTGGAAGATGAGTATACCAAATGGGGCCTCACAATTAATATACAAAAAACTGAGTACTTAGTTGCAGGAGAAAAACCAGAAAGCCTACAAATCGAAATGGGAACTATAAAACCAACAGACAATTTCAAATACTTGGGAGTCCAAATAACATCAAAAGCAGGAAGTAGCGAAGAAATACACTCCAGGATTGGCCAAGCAAGATCAGCCACCGGACAGCTACACGGACTATTATGGAATAAAAAAATAACAAAAGAAAATAAAAGAATCTATAAAACAATAATAGAAAGTATTGGGCTGTACGGCGCCCAACTCTGGGAAATAAACCAAAGAAACAAATCAAAAATTAAGGCCATGGAAATGAACTACTGGAGACGATGTTGCCAGCTCACTAGACTTGATAGGGTGAGAAACGAAGATATTCGGAGAGAAATGGAAATCGATCTAGACATAATAGACACAATCGAAGCCAAAAGACTTAACTGGTATGGACACCTTCAGAGAATGCCTGAAAATAGATGGCCAAAAAAAAATAGAAGAATGGACTCCGCCAACTAGAAGAAAACGAGGTAGACCAAGACGATCCTGGAGAGACGATGTCGACGATGCAATGACCGCCAGAGATTTAACAACTGAAGATTGCTTCGACAGAAAACGCTGGAAATTAGGATGCGAGAAGCGGCGCCAGCTGTAAAAAACTCGCTTGTTATATATTATATATATATTTTATTCAAATGAACTAAAAACCGACTTTGAAAATACTTGAAGCTCTGTAACTCAGAAAGAATTGATTCATTTGTAGTAATTTTTGAAATGCCCTGTATATTGGAATTCCTTTCAACGTGTTTGGTGTTTTTATCATTAAAATTTTTATTTAAGTCAGTTTCATTATTTGTTTTGTATTTAGAATTCGTGTTAACTGGACACTGGCCGTCTTACCTTCATTACCTTGAGTTTTTATTAAACCCTCATTAACAGTTCTGTTGGGTTTTTGTGAGATTCTGGTTCTGGTTATTTCTGATTTCAATAAATTTAATTTTTCTAGCAAATGTTCATTTTTTGATTTTAATAGATTATTGTTATTTAATAATAAATTGCACTTATCATCTTTTTCAGCTAACAGCCTTTTTAACCACTGATTTTCTATCGCTATGGCACTAAATGATGCGATGGGTTGTCTATCACTATTTTGGCAACAAATTACACGTGAATCCCCTATCTTGAAGAATTTCACTTTGTTTTTCACAGCACATGAGATGTGATAACTATTTCCACATACTATACAAACGAGTGTTTTATTAGGCTTAGTTTGACAACATTTAAATGTATTCTCTTCAAAATCTACCTCTTTTACTACAGAGAGAGGTGACGTGACATTTTTACTTTCCGCCATCTTGGATCTATCCCGATAGAAAATAAAGTAAAAAAAAAAAAGAAAAAAAGGAATAGACTCAGGTGTTTTGATGAATCTTCAATTGAACAAATGCCTGTGGTTATTTATGAAGAACCAAGTACAAGTTTTAATTTCTGAACAGAAGATTCAGATGATTTTGAAGCTGTTGTCCAACTAGAAGTCGCAGATAGCATTGAACCTAATGACGAAATCCTAATTCAAAATGCAGAAGAAAACATTGACGAAACTACAGATCTTCAGTTGACAATGCCTGAAAATGATAATGATCAGATATCCAATGCAGAGGATGATGATATGACTGGAGTTCCTGATTATGGAAATATGGATAAGGGAAGAAAAAGAAAGAAGAATGCAGATCAAAGTGAATGGAAGAGAAATATTTTAAAATGAATAACTTGAGCTTATAACAGCCTAAAAAAGATCAGTGTAATTTATATATTGAATATGTAAATTGAAATTTGGATGAAGCTTTGCAAAAACATGTTGCAATGAAAGAAAATATAAGACAAGATGATAGGGAACGTAACAAAAAATGGCTAAATGAAATGAGTTGATTATGATATTAATGGATTTACAAGCTGTAAAAAACAGCTCTGCATTTGAATGAAACTGCCATTGATTTCAAAACCAAATTAAGCTCTCATATCTTCACTCTTTATAATGTTGTCAACCGTGACTGTACATGTTATTGGTTCACAGAAGTTGATGCCGATCTATGGGCATCAACTTTTGTATCATATATTGTAACTACAATTCAATAAACTAATTTCAAAACTTTCAGTGGATTTTTTCAGGACTTACATATATTTTTACATAAATTTATTACAAAACAAGTCAAAAAAATATCATATGAAAACAGGAGGTGACCCTACTAAAAATAAGGATTTTCGTCTCTCCTACAAAACTTGGTTACAGCAGATAGGAGGTATTGTAACAATACATTTTGTATATTTAGTTTTTATCTTTATCTGTTCACCTTGATTATATTATAAATACTTTTTAAAATAGGTGAATACATACATAAATAAAAAACATACTCCACAAAACAAATTGTTGATATTGGAGAAATAATTATAAATATTTAAATGGAACTTATTTTTAATAACATAAGTAATCCTCAAAATATCATTTAGCCAATAGTAAAATTATTAATGAAAATAGCATTAATTATTATCTGCTTATGGTGATGATTTAATTTTATAGTTCAGTAACTCAACTGTAAACAGATCAGGTATGCTATTGGATGCCAACAAAATTCCAATAATCATGACTAATAGAGGAAAATACCACTTTTAGCAAAATAACATTTCTATTTATACCTACAAAAATATGGGGATTATTGCTTCTTAATATGGAAAAGCAACAAATACAACTTATGCATAACATAAACATCGGCTTAGCATGAAAACCACGTATCTGCATTTTTACTGAATTCAATTTTTTTTTCACCAAATCACTGAAAAACACGTATATGATGATCTTATAATATGAAATACAGTCGTTTTTGAATACAGAGCCATCTAGTGCACAAAATGAAAACCATGTAAGTAATTCAAATAGAATTCCTGCGAATGAAAACCTCGGAAGCGCTCATTTGTTACCAAGTGTTTGTTGGCATTTATATTTTGGTAGTAAAATAATATCTACATTAATTTGAGCGTTCACTCCTGTAGATAGCAAGGTAAATTTTATAAAATAAAAAAGCCCGAAAGAAAATTGAAACCTCCATGCAATTGCAGAAAATCAAGAAAAGAAACCGCTAAACTAAAATGTAGAAAGTTTAATGAAATTTCAAGAAGAGAAATTTTCAAACATTTCTGGAGTTTGTCGTGGGACCAAAGAAAAGTGTTTGTACAGACTATGGTGGAAGTCACTCAGATGAAAAGAAGAACAGGTGAACCTGAAATCTCATTTCGTGGCAAGGATAGCCTGCAATATTTTCTTAACACTTCTACACATTCGGAATGACTGCAAGTATGCAAGATGTTTATAAACACTACTTCCATGGGCGAGTGGACCGTAACTAATTGGAAAAAGATTCAAACAACAGCTACAAATAATATAACTGAATCTAGAAAGAAAGAAAACAATTCCACAACAAGAGAATCAGTTGAAGAGTTTTTAAAAAGTTTACCCAAACCAAAATCGCATTATTGCCGAAAATTTTCTACTAAATTGTATTTAGAACCTTTATGGCAATCTAAAGCTGCATTACACAGGGAATACAAAAAGTACTGTGAATCAAATAACATTTGATCTGTTGCTTCCATTTGCAGTTTTTCAGTTATGTTTGAAGAAGAAAATCTTTCATTATTCTCTCTGAAAAAAGACCAGTGTGACACATGCTGCTCTTTTAAAGTTGGAAATATCTCAGAGGAAGTTTACACCAAACATTTAAAAGATAAGGATACAGCCTGTCAAGAAAAACAGACGGATAAAACAGAAAAATCTGAAAATTCGATGGTATTGACAATGGATCTTCAGGTTGTATTGTTATGTCCTGCCTTGCAGGCTTCTGCGCTATATTATAAAACCAAGTTAAAAGTACAATTTTTTTATTTATGACCTGAAATTTTCAGACGGCTATAATTTTCTTTGGGACGAAACACAAAGTGGTGTTACGGCAGACGAATTTGCCACAATCCTTCATAATTTTATTATAAACAAAGTGGACAAAAGTAGTTGATGAAGAATAATTCTGTACTCGGATGGATGCACATATCAAAATCGGAATTGTGTTATGGCTAATACTTTAATGTTAGTTTCTGTAAAAACAAGAATAATTTATCGAAAGTACCTGACTAAAGGCCATACCCAAATGGAAGTTGACTCCATGAACGCCAAAATTGAATGTGCATTAAAAAATAGGGATATTTATTCACCTTGTGCATATACCGAAGCTTGCAAAAGAGCTTGAACAAATCCTATACCCTACTACCTTGAAACGTTAGATTTTTTTTTAATTTAGCAGTTTAAATTACCTGCCATCATAAGGTCAGGGTCTAAAGTAGGAGACCCCTTGGTTACTGATATAAAATGTATCAAATATACTCCAGATAGTGAAACTCAGGTAAAGTTAGATTTTAATGAGGAATACAGAGAACTACCACGGTGAATTTTAAAAAAGCCTTCTGAGACGGATACTATACAACAACATTATTCGAAGCCACTTCCAATAGCGCAAACAAAGTATCAACATTTACAGGAACTGAAAACAGTCTTGCCAAGGGATATTAGATATTAGGTTAAAAGAAGAACAACAAATAAGTTATTTTTGTATTTTAGAAGTCAAATTAATTTCTTTTAAGTATCTTTTTAATATGTATTATTATGTTTAGTATTTAATTATTTTACCTGGAACATACTGTCGACAAAAATGAGAAGCTCGTAAGTGCCACTAATCATAGGTAATTTAAAATATTCTTGTGTAATAGCAAAGAATATAGACGCTTATATTCTTTGGTATAAACTTAAAGCTCGATAAACAATTATTTATCGAGCTTAAGCACTATAAAAAGTTAAAATACTATAAATGTAAATTAACGAGATTTTTTTGTCTCTTGTAAAATCTTGTTTTTGTAGATATGTGGTTTTCATGCTAAGCCGACGATAATCGATTTTTACTATATTTATATGCCGGTAAAGACGTATGTTATTTTCACCTGATATTCCTAAAATAAGGCTATTTGTTACATCATCAGTAAGTTCATGCACCTATAGATGTACAATAGAAAATATGTAGTTAAGTATAGAGATAAGCCTTTAATCTTCAAAATATTCAGACAAAATGCTTGAGAAATATGTCAACCTACTCAACTATAAATTTAGAAGCGCAGAGATATATTTTCCTGGCGCTAGAGTACCTATATCTATATCTAAAACCCAAAATAAAAATACAAAATAATCCAATGTTTATATTCCAACACAGCATGACCTTGAAAAGCAAAACAGTCAATAAACGGCCACGGGCAGGGAGCACAGACGGAAGGACGACGCAAGGGGAGAGGGTGTTATTAAACACATAACATCCGCCATTTTAATTCTCATACAATACTGTTTGTTTACAATATCTAGATATTTACCTCAAATTGCCAATGCGCTGATTGTAATATCTGTTTAGCTTGATCGTGTGCACAACCTGCTGCTACAACAAATTGATTTATCATTACTTGTTCTCTTAAAGGGGCATCCATTTTAAAAAATCTTGTAAAGACCGGAATAGACTACACTCGTTTTGAAATGTACAAGCACTCCACTTCACTACGGCACTACGTCAGTCTTTCTTTTTCTTGGACTACTTTTGTCTCACTCTTTCTCAAGGCAACAAGTATTTATGAATGACGTCAAGCATATGCGAACTCGCGCAAATGACTGTGTAGAATGTTGTCATATTTATAGTATTTCCAGATAATCTTCAAATAAATATTATGAAATTAAAAGCACTATAATTCTGAATTCATTGAGTGTTTATTATGGGGCTGTGGGAAATAAGTAATATCTCTATTTTAGTATCTTTAAAATAGATTATAAACAGTAAATATGTTTATGGTACTGCTTTTTCGTATATAATTATTAATATACACATTTTTGTGTGATAAAAACATTAAAAAGGAAATATGCTGAGGCGACTATATATTTTATAATTCTGAATTTTACTTCCAGATTTATAATAATATTTATATACCTCTTTACATTTTTCGGCTTATGATAACTACATTTCTGTATTTCTAATCTGACTTATAATGTTCCGGTGCTGATTAATGTGTGAGTTTTATGCACAGAGTTGCAAATATTATTATAAACTATTATTGGTGAGTACATATTGTACATACGTTTATTACAAATTACAGTAGTGAAACAATTATATTTAAAAAGGAAGTATGTATTATGTCATGTCCCTTCCTTCCAATGAGTAAGGTATGCAACCAGTTATTGGATATTTAAAAATGATTTTTTAATTGCACAATATAAAATAATAGCTGATAGCAGTAAAAATGAAATGTGATCAATGTTACCTTTGCCATCTAAAAAATAAAATGTATAATATTGTTTATAGTTGTAGCCACACATTAAGTTCATATTATTGAAGTAAAAAAGTATATTTAAAAAAAATAAAACTATTCTAGGAGATGCACATGACAACATCGCCCATACAGGGAATAAATCGGTGTTGTCAAGCATATGAATTATTCTAAAACATTACAGAAAATCATTTTAAAATCAAGTTTTTTTATGGCTTGTTAATTATTACGTGAAAACTATTATCATTGCATTAACTTCTAAAAATAATGAGAAATAGAATGTGTTTTGTAAATTCTATGGTTACAACATATTTTTTGAAATTTCAAGAATTGACATTTCCAATATTGTAGATGACTAAACTGACAACGTGGCTTTAGTTGCGACAACGACAACGCCATGTCTTTTTTCTGTAACCTTCCATTTGTGTGAACTTCATATGAGTGGTTTTATTTTTTGATAAATACCAAACAAGAGAAAACTATATCCATCTGGAGTATTGCTAAGTAAATAAGGTAAGAGTTAAGTCCGTGAAGGAAAAAGTCTAATAACAGATTCTTTTCTCCCAAAGATTGTGTTAATTTGTAATTACAGTTAGATGATGCGAGTACATGGTTAATATTTCAATAGTTCGTATTAAGTATAATATCGGGAAAGACTTCTAGTAGTTTGTGTTGTGAGTCTCGAAGTAAAAGTCCGGGTTTAAGTCAAATAAGTTAGTAGTTTGGAATAAAAATGTATTTATTGAAGAAGCAAAATGTTATATCCCAACAGTGCCTTTATGGTAATGAAGGATTTGACTACTATCCGAAGGTAAGACAGCAGTAACAACGGTCTCAAAGAATTAGGTTTACCCGAAGTGTTTACAACTCTCCCAGTGAGATCGGTTAATCATTTGGAGATTTCTTATTGTTAATATAACCTTTTTTATGTTCTCAGTCCCCATGGATTCCGAAGATTCTCGGGAGGCTTCCTCTGGAAGTGGAAGCGAAGATGATCAAGGAAGAATCAGTCGTGCTAGCAAAAAATCGGCTGGTAGAGAATCTTACAAATCCAGATCATCATCAAGGTCATCCAGTGCTGGTAGCAGAGCTCATTCAGCTTCTTCACAAAGTTCTGCTGGGAGTAGAAGTAGACCACCTTCTCCAGGAGCAGAGATAGTTCAATCTAGATCTAATAAAAGTAGATCACCCGATTCTCATTCTAGTAGGAGTATGTCTCCAAATGAGGTATCAGGTGCTCCAGGAAGCCAATCTTCCAATCCAAGATCACCTAAAATAAGATCTAAAGAAAAACAAGGTAAGATATTTTTTAAACTTGAATTTAATATTTAAGTATTATTCACTATTATTTCCATTGATTATGATGAGACAAACACTGATCAGTTTGTTACACTTTTTGTGATTGTTAAGGAAGGAAGTCTTTGTAAACTGCTATTTTTTATTTAATTTTTGTCTTAATATTGTTCTGAAGCTATTTTCTTGTGGCATTTTAAAGTAATTACTATTTAAATGGGAATAAGCCACAATTAAAGGTTAAAGTATGTTTATTGACGTTTCAATTTCCACTTCGGAAATCGTTCTCAAAATACAAACTAATGTTTGTATTTTGAGAAGGATTTCCGAAGTGGAAATTGAAACGTCAATAAACATACTTTAACCTTTAATTGTGGCTTATTCCCAGTTAAATAGTAATTATTTTTGTCTTAGGTGCATCATTTCACTAGGTTCAATTTTATGTTGGGAAGTCTTTGTGTCCTCCAGCTTGTATACTTATACAACATGTTGGTGCAATCACTGGCTTGTAAACTTAATCATTTTGTGCTACTTACAAGTACTAATATTTTTTTTAACTCCTACGAGTTGTTTTGCAAATATATGGGCACTTACAGAATTTTAATTCATATGTTTACTCTTTTGGATCAGGTATGTAAACAACCTTCTTCTTCTTATTGTGCCATCTTCTAATGAAGGTTGGCAATTACTTGTTTAAAGGCTAAACAACATTCTAGGTAATTAAAATGGCACATACTCCAGTAGTTATCTCATAAACACCAAAGATTGAGAGTTTTTTCTTGTATGTTTATAAAGTTAGTCAAACACTGCATTACTGACTTTTTGAAAAATGTTCATTTACAATTACTGAGATAATAATTTTATGTACTTATATAAAATTTGTAAAATTGTTTTGGTTGGTAACATTATAATATATGTGTTTTGAGATAGTGCAGTGGATGCATTGTTTTCTTTTTCTTCTTCTTCTAGTTCTTTTTTTTAAGCAAGGAATTATTCCTCTAAACAGTCCCTATGCTATTCGTTTAGAAGTTTATGATATATGTCTTCACATATTATTAATCATTTCACATTAAGTCAGCAAGTTAAGGATGTGTCTTCTTTTCATTTAATATGTACAATCCTATGTTTTGTGCCATGATCAATAAAGTTTTTTCCCTAAAGATTTAATTGTTTTGGGTCATACTCAGCCTGCTACTTGTCTGTGCTATATTCCAATTTTGAGCCTTCTTCAAATCTGATAATAGTTAATCAAGTTAGTGTTTATTCCAATGTAATGTTTAAATTTTGTTTTGTAGGTTCAAGGTCACCAAGTTCATCTTCCTCCTCTTCATCTGAAGATGAAGGACCAAAATCACCTGAACCAGAGAGACCTGTTTCAGGAGGGCCGAGATCACCACCTTCTTCCCCTCCCAATGACTATCCCAAATCTCCAAGTCCACCTCCAGATATGTTAAACCACCCTAGATCACCATCACCAAATCAAGCTAGATCACCTTCAACCAGTCAACCTAAGTCACCTTCATCAAACCCTCCTAGATCACCTTCACCACACCATCCTATTTCATCTCGACCAAATCATCCTAGATCACCTCCAATAAACCATCCCCGATCACCTTCACCAAACCATCCTAGATCTCCTTCACCAAATCATCCTAGATCTCCTTCACCAAATCATCCTAGATCCCCTTCACCAAACCATCCTAGATCCCCTTCACCAAACCATCCCAGATCCCCTTCACCAAACCATCCCAGATCCCCTTCACCAAACCATCCCAGATCCCCTTCACCAAACCATCCCAGATCCCCTTCACCAAACCATCGCAGATCCCCTTCACCAAACCATCGCAGATCCCCTTCACCAAACCATCGCAGATCCCCTTCACCAAACCATCGCAGATCCCCTTCACCAAAACATCCTAGATCCCCTTCACCTCAGAGCTCCTCTCGTAGCTCTTCTCAAGAATCTCATGGACACAAGTCTGACCATTGTGTAAATGGGGAAGTGAAAGTCAGGTATAGTTTTTATTAATGTATATACTTTTGTTAGATTTTCAATTTTGTAGTACTGAAAATTTAGTACATTAATGTTATCAAATGTGATTTCATATTATATATACTGTATTTTTAATTGTATAAATATCTGAATTTACTTACACTGACTAAAATGTTGGTTAGAAAAGCTAAAGAGCTTCAAGTCTATTTTTAAATAATTAAAAGACATTTGCTGGGTTTGTTTTGTAGTGGTTAATTCTAAACACCAAAGTGAAATATTGGTAAATACTTTTGTAATGCCAAAGTGTCCACACCTGATGCACATTTATATAACTGATGCAATATTGTAGATATTTTACCTTTATCTGTAGCTTCTTAGTATCTTTATTATAATGATTTTTAAAAGTTCTACATAAAAGATTATCTCTCAGTCTTTCTAGAGAACTTTAGTTATTGTGGAAGTTTCGTTAATTTTACTGGACTGTCCTTTAATCATCTTATAAGATTCCTTGAAATCTTGGGAAACATTTTCTAAAATTTCTTATCATTGTCTCGTCTACAGACTGAAATTTAAATGTTTCTGGGCCATTTTTAGAATAACTGGAATTTTTATCAAAGTAATGACTCACTGTAAAATCTATTTACACTTCGCAACCTTCAACTCTAGTTTCATTGGTAAAATTACCTGAGTAGCTATATGGTCGATGGGAAAGGTTATTTTTCAACTTGCGTTTGTTGTTGGAATTTTTCGAATGACTCAAATTGATAATTTGGAAATTACTAATGATTGTTTCATTGTTATGATTCTTTGATGACTTTATGAATTTAGCTTATGTGTAGAAAGTTTTTTTGAATACAAGCTATCGGTGCCTGTACAGATTATTAAATGGTACAAAAGAATTTCACAAATCTAAACCTTAAAACTAATATACAGTGTGATATGATAATATAATACAAAATGGGCTAAAAATATTAAATGTTATAGGTTCTGCATGTTCTTGATGATAATAATGTTAATGATTTCAGGAGAAAAATAAGTTGGTTGATATTAAAATTTGGTCTTTGATAATGGGCATATGCTGGCATATTATACTTGTTAAAAATAAAAGATACAATTTTATTATCTGATTTCTTTGTTCTAATTTATGAATGTTAAATTGGCTCTCGCTTACATACATACAATTCACAATCCCACTTTAATTTTTGTTTTAATTAGAAGCCCAAGAAGTCATGGAAGTCCAAGACAACCAAGAAGCCCTTCACCACAAAGCTCTGTGAGAAGCAGTTCCCCTGATTCTCCAGAAAGGGGTAGCAATAAGCTTCAAGATCGCAATATTCCGCCAAAAGATGACGGTCCTCTTCGTCAACTTTCAAAACGTTCTAGATCTTCAAGTGCGTCAAGCAGTTCTCAAGGATCCCCAGATAGGTTAGCATGAATATTCATTTGAAAAATTATATTTCTCATTTACTGCACACTAAACAGTGGCACAGCAGTAGAAAAGTATTCTGTTCAACAGTTATTATGTATTCATTTAGACCAAATACTTATTTGAATACCCCAAATTTAAACAAGAATATAATATTGATGTAATTTGTTTAATATATATATGGGCCATTCCTCAGTAAAGTGGTAAATTAGAAGTAAAATAAAAATAAAAATTATATTTATTTATACATCTTAAAAAGCATTTTTTTGTTTCTACATATCATATAGACACTAGTTTTGAATTGGGCGCGCACAACTTTATAAATTATTAAAAATATCTAAGAATGAATGCCTTAAGTACTCTTCTACTTTCAAGACCGTCACATTACAACAATACACATTTAATAATATATTTACATAGGTTTTGGATTTCTTGGGGCTAAATATATCTATTTTTGTTGTACTTATTTATTATTTGTAAGGAAATTCCAAGATGTGGATTAAATTTTTACCAATTTGCACGTATTAAAATGTAAAAAGCAAAAATTTCATCTTTTCTTCCAATTTTTTTAGGTTTATTACTTCCTAATACATGATATTGTGTCAATAAACAATTTCTTTTGAGAGGGTATACACTCTTGTAATAGTTTGGACTTTTTAAAACTTAGATTTACTTGTGACTATTATATAAACACCATAAAAGATATGTGACGGTCTTGAAATTAATGTGACGGTTTTGAAATTAGTGCGACAGTCAGCACGATTCCACGATTGTCAGGAAATAATGAGGAGTTTATGAATTCAGTTTATCTTAGTATTGAACAAATGACATAAATAAAAAATGTACTTATATTATTATCTTTATTGTTTATTATGAGATACCAACTGGTAAACATATTATTGAAAAATGTAAAAAAATTGTACATTTCAAATAAAAAATTAAAAACTAAATGCTATTCTAATAAAAAAAATAACTTTTTATTGTAGTTACATTTTGTTTCAGGTATTCTTCCGCAAGCTTTGTTGGGGAAGGACTACCAACAGGTGGTTTTTTATTAATTCTGTTAAATTTCTTCTTCCACTTCTCAGCCAATCGTTTTAATCGTAGGTTTTCCATTTTAATCTTTTTCAGTTCTCTGGACATCTTAGATCTATTTAGTTTCACCTTTTTGCGTCCTTTAGCTCTTTTACTGATTTCAAGTGGTCTTGGTATTTCTTCGGCAGAAATAGGCGAACTTGGTGGTGTATTTTCGGCTAAAAATTTCTGTGCCTCTGTACCTCCTTGCTTCGTTTCTTTTTTTCACGATCTTTCGCTTCCCTCCACTTTTTTCTTTGGTACTTTTTTTCTTTGGCTTCTCTAGGTTTCATTACCCCAATTGATTTAATTTTTCCCATAGCCCGTCTTTGGACAATATAGCCCCCATAGACAAAGTCGCTCCTTTTCTCTTTCCTTTGCCAATCGTTCAGGATCTTCTTTAATTTTCTGTCTTTGTTTTCTCTTTCTTTCTGCGGCCTGTTTTCTAATTTATTTTAAATTTTGTTTTGCTAATTGCAGACTTACCCTTGAAAGAACGTTTGGATGTTACATCTTTTGTCACCCGATTAGTCACTGTTTCCTTTTTGTTTATCAGGTGTTTTTGATTTTGAATCCTTAAAATGACTTTTTAATTTAGCATCCATACACCCTGTATTAGTCTTTAATATAGTTTTAATTGTATTTGGTATCTTAAGAGTAGAATGACTTTGCTCATTTAAAGTATCATTACAGGTAGAACCAGCACAATTAGGAACTAATTTCATTTGAGGTTGAACCACAACTTGTTGCAAAATATTAATATTCGGACATGCTTTTGAGGTCTGTGTTAACGATTTCACCAGTTTCTCAGGTGGTGCTAAATTATTGTCGTGTATTATACCCTTATTTGTGTTTTTTCAGTACGCATGCATTTCTTTTTTCTGTAAGTTTTTTTCGTATGCCCTCTCTCTGTCTTCTTTTAATTTTGCCTTAAGAATTGTTAGCTTTTCATGCATTATTTGGAAATAATATTTATATCTACTAAAACAAAACAAGTTGTTAATACACTTATTATTCAAGACCGTCACAAAGAAATATCGTGACACTATGCGACGGTCTGGAAAATTTTACAAAATGTATGCATCATAACCTTAAAATGCGTGGCCAATGGGTTGATGTTATATTTTAACCAAGAAGCAATAACTATAATTTGTAAAAACGCAAAAACCTATTTTTATAACTTAGTATTTTATGAAGATATGTGGACGGTCTTGATACTAGAAAAACCACGCTAAGTTATCAATGTAATTAAAACGTTGCAGTAAAAAAACCCTAAACAAACTCACTTCGAGACACGTCTTATCGAATGCGGTCTAGATCCGACGTATATCACGTGATAGTAACTTTCAGATTGGTGGAAAATATGCAGTCGTAGTGTGTAAAATATATCTGTGTGACTGTCTTGAATTAGAACTTCGGGACAAGATATTATAGAAAATATTTAACTTTCTTTTAAAATTAAAATTATAATAAAGTTATGGACATATTAAGTACTAATGAAGATTAAAAAAAATAAATAATTGATTGTTCCGGGTACATGTTGTTAGTTTTTCAACAGTACAAAGTCAAAAATGGACGATCGGGACAGGGACGGTCTTGAAATATTAAGAGATTAAAAATATTTTTGTGCACTATTTACTAAACTATTCATATACTTTATCACTTATTTAGATAAATAATGTTAGAAAGTTTATTTTTGTAAAACTTTAAACCATAGAATTAAGAAATATGAGTTATTTGCCTAGAGGGACGTAAAAGTTACATTTAACCAGGAATCGCCCATATATAGGTTGGTCAACTTTTGTGATTAAGTCCATTATATGTATTATTATAGGGGATTCCAAAAACGTTATTTACAAAAATAGGAGGTAGCTGTAAGCTTTACATTTTATAATTAGTTACAAATATACAGGGTCCCCCATAACACTGTTGCATCAATGATGTTTTCTTAATGAAACACCCAGTATTTTATTTTAAATTTAAAATCCTATTCCCTTCTTCGGTACAAGAATACAAAATCGTCTTGTGTTATTTAAAAAGTTCTAAGTGAATTTAAATGAAAATCATAACAACTTCCAACATTCTGTATAGTTAAAAAGGTGTACGAAAGCAACGACCGGTTGTAGTCATGGTTTTTAAATGATTGTAAAATTTCATAAATGTGGTTTATTTTGCTAATAATTTTTAAATCCAATACAGGGTAAGCCAAAATACAAATTAAGTATTCGCTCTGCATTTTTAAATATGTCACCCTGTATTTATCACCATCATAAACTTAAGTCAATGTAGTTTCATTTGTCCTGAGTATTTCCAATGTCTATACTTAATAGTTTTGAAGATTTTTTAAATAGAAAAAGTAGTATTTTGGTGAATTAAATTCATTATTTTTATTTACTTCACTATTTACAAATATCTTAAAACAACACACACAAAAATAAAGTAAATAAACAAATTGTTATTTTCATTGTAGAAAGTTGTAGAACTTTTTTTGGTATCTCCTATAACAGATATAACAGACTTTGTCACAAAAGTTGATCACTCTTTATACAATCATACAGAGTAAAGGGACTTCTCCAATCGGAAGATCGGTATAGATTCAATGGCGTATCTGCGGGAGATTATTTGTTGTTAAGTTACAGTGCTATCTGCTATTCAGATAGACTTGCACCGTCCACTACTTTTACCACTTTGCAACCACTTATTTAATCAATGTTGCTAAAATGTGCCCTTTTAAAACATGTTAGTCAAAACTTCAACCCCATTGGCATGTATGTAACTATATATGTGACAATATCGTCGACATTCTGACAAATATCATTAAGTCTAAATTAGTAGTTGTGAGAAAAACACAGTTTTAACTGAATTTTGCTGTCATAATTTCGTTTGGTAAATTATAACCACTTTAAAGCCCTTTTTATATAGCTGATGATGATGTTTTGGATAGTGATATTTACAATATTAAAAATATTGTCTGTCTTTATCCAAATGGGTTTGGATGCAGATACATATGCAGATCAAGATCTAAAAACAACAAAAATGTAAATTAATCAGTAACTCTTCTCTTAACGTGTAATTCTAAAACATGATTGTCAACGCCAAAATTAATAAAACAAAAAAATTATTATTCTGAATCCAAATCGCTCTCACTCTTTATGCTTGGATCAGGGTTCCAATTGTCAGCAGATTGTGATGTTGGTAATGACAAATACCAATGATGAAATTCTGAGAGAATGACATTGTTAACACACAACTTCTTTAGTCAATATATTTCTGTTGAGAAATTGGTAGATAACGGTTCTATTTCTTAAAACAGCTAGCAAAAGTCTTTTGAAATCAGAGTTCACTAAATTTTAGTTCCTCAATGACATACCTATCATTTTTTTTCCTCTTTTTAATTGAGCCACTTGAAAATGTTTAACTAATCACACATTGTATAAACAGCCACATATTTTTTTGTGTTTCAATCGCTCTATGCATAGTACTGTCACACTCCATCGTGGAGTGTCCAGACTCAAGAAATTTGTGTTCTAGAGTAGTAATGTCACTGCTTCCTTAATGAACAAAAGAATGTAGCATCCGCATTATATTTTCATTCTGATTTTGCCCACCGCAGATGTCGGAAAACAACCAGACCCCCGTAATGTAATTAGGCAAAGAATTTAGATACCGGAATAAGCATGATGCAATTTCTAAGCTACCTCTTGCCTCCATTTATTTCAGTCCAAGCGTAACAGTATGTATTATTCGATGGAGCACCTTCATAAATTGTCAGATTGTAACCGCACAATTTCCTACTATTAATACATTGGTGATATGTCACTGCTTGGTATTTGGAGTACGCTATGGAGATCGAATGTCACTGTAAGCAATGAACCTGTCAACTTTCTTTGTTTTTACCTGTTTTGCGGTATTTGCAGCAGCTTCACGCTGTTTAAGTTCATGGTATTTTAGTTCAAGCTTAGCTTTTTCTTCACCAGGTGCAGCTTGATATTGCATACAAAGGGAGCACTGATCCTTGTGTGGTTTAAAGAAATTGTTGCCAAATGTTCTTTTGTAGGTAGTCATACTTTTAAGTGAGTAACTGTTTTGTTGACACATTTCTTTGTGTAGCGAGTACATTTTAGCTGTGGAGAGTGTCGCATCCAAATATTTTCTCTGAGATGCTATTTTACAGTAAAATGAGTCGGTTAATGGGAAACTTTCAATATGATTTACAATGATTTGTTTATCCTAATCTGAAAGTTTATTGGCTGTGATATGTCTACCTCGTTTGTCACCTCCAGTATACAGATAACGACATTGTTTTTTGATCATAGGAATTAAGATTTATTGCAATCCCATCTCTAGAGTATATTTATTACAATGCTCTAAAACTAATTTTTTGGTTATTTTTTAGCCTTAATAGCAATACAAATAAATAAGTAAGTAAATAAGTAATATGCTTTATTGTCACTGAAAATTGTACAAATTTTATTGACAAAGCTTATAACAATAAGATAAGAAAGAAGAAAAAAAAATCAGAATAAGAATCGTTTGTACTTTTAAATAAAAAAAAACAATAAAATTCTTCCAAACTTAAACATAAATACTACCTAATTAAGAACCTACAAACTTTGTAAAATGTACCTAACAAAAAATAAAAATTAGGAAAGCAGATTAATGAATTAAGGGCTCAAATATTCCACCTCCTTGTGCTATACAGTAACCAAATCCGTCATACAGATTTCACCTCATATTTTGGAGTAGGGCTGGTGTAATGCCTGCAGAGAAATGAAGTATTTTTGTCCTTAATTAGACTAGGTTTGTGGCCCTTTCAAACTGATGCCTACAAATGTTTTCTTTGAGAAAACCCCAAAGGAGTTTTGGCTGGTTGCCTTCGCTTTTTTAGTAGTATAGTGAGTTTCTTCAACATCTTCTTTTTTTAGTTATCTTCCTTTAAATCTAATTCACAGACACCTTCCTCGTATTTCTCAGAAGAACTGATATCAGAATCGTCATCGTTGGGATTGAACTCTTGATCTTGGTCGTCACTAGTTTCAAATGGTTCTAATTCACTTTCGTCGTCATAAATAACTGCTTTTGTAGATAGTTCTTACTTGATCTGCCAAAGTCTCATTTTCTGGCAATTTTTCATAACTTGTATAATATATAACTCCTAGAAGTCAACATGAGCCTGTTCTGTACTCTGAAAGCGAAGTCTATAATGAAACTAAAATGTTCACATAAAGTAATAACGGCTTAAGTTTACTTTTACGATTTCACATGAAACATTCCAGGGCTCATTATTAGTACTATTACTAGTATTATTGTTTATCAGCACTACTGACTGAACTATAACTTGGTTTCTTATTCAAATCTCTGGCCAGTTCCATCAGGCGTTTACCTCTGCCTTCCTCCATTATGATTTGTATTTAATGGCATTTATATTGAAGAAAATTATATTATTCCGATATTATAACTTGCAGGACACATTTATAATCAAGTAACTCAGCGTAATGTGCAACTAAATCGAAATGTAACCTCAAACTGTCAAACCAATACATCAATTAAGTCCAATTGGCGCCACTAATACTAAACAGTCAATTTCAGCAAAAGTCACTAAGTACATTTAGTGATTTTTGATTAGGCAAAAGATGTTGGTGTATTTACCTAAGAATTGTATAAAATGGGCTTAATGAGTTGTGCCAGAACGTCGATGATATATCCATCCTTCCATGTAAAAATTATATATCCTCACTTCTGTTTCTATTTACATTACCTTTCTTTTTTGATATTTAATTGTTCAGTTTGAATCTTTTAATGTAAAATTTCAGGTATGTAAGAAAAAAACATCCAAATAACGACAACGCGTCCGTCAAAAGTGACAGTAGTTCAAAATCTAGTAGACAGTCCAGAAAATCAGCTTCGTCTAGAGGATCGAGAAGAAATAGGACGCGGAGAAAGCGGGCTTCTTCGGATTCTAGCGACAGCAGTGTGGATTCGTCTAGTAGAAAAAACAAACACATCTCTAAGACTGATACTCAGCCTGAAGAAATATCTGATGGTATGTACCGAAAAAATCGTTCTCTGAATAACCATCATGAAAAAAACATAAATTTTTTATAACACAAGAATTTTGGGCATGGTAAAACATTAATTTTAATATGTTTAGCTACATTTTCTTCCAAAACTATCTTCAATTCATATTCTCCATTCTCAATAATTTTCTTAAACATAATTGGAAAACTGTTTCAGCTGTCTCATCTCAGATAGATGTTGTTTTAAAAGTTGTATCTGTTCCATAATATAGACAGCAACCCTCAGTCCTTAGTAAAAGTTTTCAGAATAAACACTTTTTGCTATAACACATTTCAATCAACAGGTATCCTCTTTCATATCTTCTAACCAGATATTCAAGGCCTTTTAACTTCGTTATTAATGTTGTATCACACACTGTATCACAAGAAGCCTTAGCAGTTTCTCATGAAATCATTGTTTTTAAAAGATTGAAGCATACAGCTATTATTTTATTTTTTCCAGTTTTGCTTTTTTTCACATCTTTATCTTTACTGCTTGTAATCTTTACTGCTATCTTTTTGCTTACCGTTGATGAAGTTACTCGTTCTTTTTTGTCTCCAGCTGATGATGAAATTGAGTTTACCAAATGATCGCCTTTATTACAAGTGTCTGAATGAGGATAGTGGAATTTCAAATTGAATTCAGTATTGAAAATAAGGCGGTAATATAAATTCTTAACTGGGGGTTCGTCGTTATCAGTGCAACTATTATTTTTATAGAGACAATACATTTTGTTCATGTACATGTTCTATCACTCTTTTTCTTGTGTTCTCTGATACTTTGTTGGCGCCAATGTCGCTTAATTATTAAAGCGAGTGGTGATTTCTTTTTATTCTGCATATTTATTCGTCCAATACGCGTCAGATGGGGTTGAGGGTACGAGTTAGATAGAATTCCTATATCCCCATTTAATAATTCCATAAAAGTTGCGAAACTCCAACATGTATAAATAAAGTTGCTTATATATAAATTTATATATTTCTATTAGGTGACATTGAGTCTGAAAATGAAAAAGGTCGTTCAAAAGAGAACCCTCCCAAACATGAAATTAATATTTCCCATGATGACCTTTCTGATGTGTCTGATTTAGAAGATTCAATCGGCGGACATTCTGACAATGACGATGCCCGAAGTTCCAAATCTGAAAAAAAAGTCAACAGTACAGAATATAATGAAGAACAAGCATTGTCAGCATCCCCGGAACCTAAAAAGGTATTTGATATATTTTCCGTGATATTTACTAGATTAAAACATATATTTGTTACAAGCTCAAACTAATGTATCACATCTTTATCAATTTTTATTATACAAAACATTGAGAATGTCATTTTCTATAGGCATCAGAAAAACAAACCAGACCAGAAGAAGGTGAGGAGCAACTGGACTTTGAAGCCGAAGATGGCGAGTGTGAAGTAGAAATTATTAAGGACAAAGATGAAACCGAAGAACGTTCCAAAAATGATGAAACTGAAAAGACTGATGAGAAGGAAAAAGAAAAGAAGGAAGAGAAACAAAGAGAAGAACTAGAAGAAGGTGAAGTTACAGATGAAGACGATGTCAGACCGGAGGAAACGGAACCAAGGCCAGTTTGTAGATTCTTTTCAAGGGGACAATGTACATGGGGAGCAAGTTGTAGATTTTTGCATCCTGGCGTTACAGATAAAGGTAATGCTGGATTTGAGTACTGGAATTATTTTCTTTGTAGAAGAATATTTTCTGTTTAAATTTTTTATCAAATAAGTTTAATTGAATTTATTCTTTAGGAAACTATACAATGTTCGAAATGATCAGGCCGGTTGTACCAGGCGAATTTCGTGACGAGAGGGTGTATGGTAAAGTAGAACCGCCAGTCGTAGAATCAGCGTGGGAGAGGGGACTTCGCACAGCCAAAGAAATGCTCCGAAAATCAGTTAAGAGGAAGGAGCAGGATATAGATTTTGAAGAAAAGAAAATGAATTTGAGTTTAGCTCAAGAAGAATTTGATAAAGAAAATGGTTATTATGGAAGGGTTGCTTCACCAGAACCAAGGTTTGTTAATTTTTTTTTTATAGAATAAACTAATTTTAGCCGTATTAATTTTTCATACTAAGGCAGTAGTTAAAATGAATTTACTTGCAAATGCGGTATAATAATTTTAAAGTCATATTTCAATAGATACATAATAATCACTTTATATTTACACATTTATATTAAGTAAATCACGAAAACTGCTGTTGTAAGAATATGTTGTAGATATTTATTTATTTGCATTTTACAACCATGTCGTCAGTTATTGCCAATATTTAAGGAATAATTTAAATTTAAAAGTCTCTTCTTAGGGTGCCTGTCCGTTCCGAACGTTGGCGATCATTCTGGCTATGATAACTTTGTTGGTTGTTATATGGAATAGCTGTGTTAAGGTCTTGCTATACCATGTTCTCAGGTTAGCAGACCTAAGATTATGATGATCTGTATATTCTCCATCTATTCGGAGCACCGCTGATTGATTCCAATACACGTTAGCTATTATTTTTAGGTCTCTTCCGTCAATCCCTGTCCTCTTCAACACTTCCATCATGTGTTCATGCCTGACTATCGAAAGCCTTCTTGTAGTCAATCAGACATGCAAAAACATCACAGCTGACATCTCTATATTTCTGAAACAATACCTGCACTCTAAATAAAGCTTCCCTCATACGAACGGCGCGTTCACAAATCCAAACTGATTGGGCGCAATTTGTTCCTCGTATTTTCGGTAAATTCTTTTGTGGATGACTTTTAAAAACAGCTTCAGCAGATGGCTCATTAGGTTTATGGTCCTATAGTCTTCACAATCTGTTGCACCTGGTTTTTTGGGCCATGGTACGAACTCCGATTTGAGCCACTCTACTGGTATTTTTCCTGCCTTGTATATTTCAATAAATATTTCAGTTATTATTTTTATTTGTTCTGCATCTAATAGCTTCAGCTGTTCTGCAGGAATTTCATCAAGTCCCAGTGCCTTTCCATCCTTCATTTATCTGACTGCTGCCGTTATTTCTTCTTGTAGGATTTCGGGACCTGAATTTTCTTCAATATCAATATGGTTTTGTATAAATTACTGCTATTGATTAATATTAAACTTTAAACAACTTTCTTATGATGAGTATTATAATAGCTTTCATTATACTCTGTCTAATAAAGGGTGTCTCTTTTACCCTCAACGCTGGCCACCGGCTATATCTTAGAAACTACAATAATAGATAGGGTGTTAAATGTTCCATAAGTTTAAAGCTGTTTTTCTTCTGAACCATTGATTGAATTTTGATAATTTTTTTTCATATTATAGATCTATTTCTAAAGAATTACTATACTAATGTTTTCTGAGAAATGTAAATGTAAAATGTAAAAATAAAGTTGTCATTGCATCTTATTTTGCAACATCATGTGGAATGTATTAGAAACAACGCTACATCTTATTAATATTGTGAGATAGATTCATCTTTTCTCAACATTTTTGTAAAAAAAATATCTCGATATGTCTATTATCAAAAATTCTGGATAAGTTGTTGTTTAAAGTCATACATTATGAGGCAGATGTTTCTTTTTCGTCATGTCATATCTAAATGATACATCTTTTGGTTAACTAGTTTCTATCATCGTTTTTCCAAGAGGTAACGGCAGTTTTTCTGTTAATCTTGAATGTTTTTTCTGTTATTATTTAAAGACCTCCACAGTCATTTCGTCATGGTGGTCGATTCATTGCTTGCTTTCGACTGAAACTCTAGTAAACTATCTTCAAGAATCCTTTCATCCAATAGGTGATATTAGCAGGTGGCTGACATTAATTTTTGGGTCTGTTAGGAAATCCTGACACCTGGATTGAATAATTTTGTCTTACCATATTTTTTAACTGAGTAACCTTCGTTGGGCCACATGTTATTCCGTTAGTAGTCTTCCTTCTCATTTGTAGTTTAAAAGATCCTTTAATGGTGTACATTCCATCATTCTAAGAAGTCCATAATATCAAGCTGTAAATTACTTAAGAATGTCAAGACAGGCAAATTTTTGATTATCCGAAATCTGAAACTGGTGCGTTTTTCTTGTATTCCAAAACACTGTTATACAACTCATTCAGTCTCTATATAGACTCTAGATAGCACCTTACGACTTTTTCGTGGCCAACGCGTCTCAAAGTGCAAAATGTCTACAAAATAATCAGAACATTGTGAATTTATGAACAATCATCAGATTATGTGTTCTTTATCACTTTTGTTAGAATAATGTTCTATTTGTTTAATGATGCGAATTCTGTCCCAAAAGGATATGATCATATTTGACGTAGAACCAAATAAAGAAAATATTA
Organism: Diabrotica undecimpunctata; assembly: GCF_040954645.1. Lineage (NCBI taxonomy): Eukaryota > Metazoa > Arthropoda > Insecta > Coleoptera > Chrysomelidae > Diabrotica > Diabrotica undecimpunctata. The sequence continues at coordinate 21,897,936 of NC_092809.1, forward strand.
ATTTTAATAAAATTGTTTGTAGGTATGTGCGCCATGTTGAGTATCCGGCAAGACCACCTCCAGAAGAGTATTATGGTCGAAGACAAGTTGTTTACGAACAAGATTATATGCCGCCACCTCGAGAGAGAGTTCGACCTTATCGTGAACTTCCACCGCATCGTATGCCTGATTATTATAGCAATAAGTACAATGAGGAGGAAGCGCCTCCACATTCCAGCAGCAGTACCGGTAAAAGAAGCAACAAGCCAAAGCGGGAAGTAAGTAATGTTAAGTTATTCGTTTGGTACAAGTCTAGTTTTTTATCCGATCGCGTTGTTATTATTTTTTTGAAGTATATTTAATGAAAAGTAACTTTTCAAGCAATTGAAGATTGCTGGGAAGACGCTGAAGATCAGAGTGGCTTTCGTACTGGTCGTTCTTGTATAGACAATGTGTTCTGCCTAAAACAAACAATAGAAAAGCGTTTGGAACATAATATGGAGACACACATGGTATTTATTGATCTTCAAAAAGCGTATGACAGTGTCCCATTAGCCAAGCTATGGCAGGGGCTAGAAGACAAGAATATTCCACCGATTTACATTAATGCTGTAAGGGAGTTGTACGATGATATGACGAGTGTAATAAAGATTGGACAAAAAGTGACAAGAAAGATAAAAGTGACCAAAGGACTTCGCCAAGGCTGCTGCATTGCCCCTACACTCTTTAAGATTTATTTGAAGGGGGTTTTGGATACACTGTACAGCTTGCATTTTGCTGATGACCAAGTAATACTTGCAGAAGATCAAGATGATATGCACTACATGTTACGAAAAATAGATGAAGAATATACTAAGTGGGGCTTATCAATTAATCCATCAAAAACAGAGTACGTAGTAGTGGGAGGTGAAGGAAAGCACTTAGAACTAAGAAGCAAACAAATTCAAAATACTGATAGCTATAAATATCTCGGTGTAAACATTACAAACAATGGTCGGAATACAAAAGAAATAGCTACTAGAATTGGTCAAGGAAATTCAGCAATACGTCAACTGAATAGTATACTTTGGAATAACCACATCACCTGAAACACAAAAATTAGGATATACAAAAGTATCATAGAAAGCATTGCTACATATGGTTCAGAGCTTTGGGTAATAAATAAAAATGACGCATCCAAAATAAAAGCAATGGAAATGAATTATTGGAGAAGATGTTGCCAACTCACTAGAAGAGATAGAGTAAGGAATACTGAAATCAGAGAGCGTATGGGCATAGACATTGACGTCCTGGAAACTATAGAATGCAAAAGGCTGAAATGGTATGGCCATGTAGAAAGGATGAATGATCAACAATGGCCAAAGAGAATGTTACGGTGGATCCCCACCAACCGCAGGAAAAAGGGAAGACCAAGAAGATCGTGGAGACAAGAAGTAAAAGGTGCAATGGAAGATAGGGGTCTACAAGTAGATGACTGGAACGCTCGCAAGCGTTGGAAGCTAGGTTGCGAGAAACGGCGGCAGCTGTAATAAACTCGTTATATATATACATATATATATATATATATATATATATATATATATATATATATATATATATATATATATATATATATATATATATATATATATATATATATAGATAGTAACTTTTCTCGTAAGCATAAATTAAAAAGCTTTTGTATTTTAAGTATCTTGAAAAGATAGTACCAATATAATCAAGTAAAACCAACTGTCTATTATTTCGGGAATGTGACTATACTGTATGAACTCTAGTGTCTATAATTTTGTGAAGTTGTATTACATTATGTGAGGTTATGTTATCAATTTTATGTATTGTTACTTGCATGCATTAAAAATAAACCGATCTTTTAAGGTGATCGTTCAAAGGGTTGAAAGCGAGCGTCCATCGTCAGGAAGAGGCGATGAATGGTCAGATCCTTGGATGAGATCCAAGGATCAAGGCAGAAGAAAAGAAGCACCAGGCCGTAAGAGGTCGTATAGTACTGGATCGTCTTATTCATCTAGCAGGTTCGTAAAAACAAATTTAAATTTGACTAGGTAAGTAGTAAATTTTATTCTCATAAGTAAAGGGTGCATGTTCAGTCTATTAAATTGAACTAAATTATATTATAAGGCTATTCTTAATGGTTGAACATTGTTTTGTATGAAGTTAACCACTAATCTCTGATGTTTGGAGGAGTGCCGTATACAAATATGGTTCTTTATTATTATTATTTTAATACAAAGTTTCTGACAGTGGGGTTTTCTTAGAATTTGAAAGTACTAAAGGCTCAATGTATTATTTTATAGTATGGAAGAAGTCTAGTGATACCTGGATGTTGTCTAATAAAAAACATTTGTTGAAGATTAGCGAACAAATTTGAGCAAGAAGAGCTCTGCACAACGACAAGGTCTCACGGCTCTCGGAGGGACACAAAAAGGAGTAAAAGTTAACAGAAAAGTTATTAATAACATCCGGTCTCCAAGAAATGTTTTAAAGTAGTTGGAGAAGATGGCAATATAGATATGATAGATCTTTGTAGACGACAAATGATCTGGCTACATAATATCAAATAATGGACAAAATAGACCTCCAAAAAGTAATAAATGTTCAAAAATAAAGAAGAATTTGCAGTGGTCATCTCCAACGTCTCTTGTGCCCTATTGGTTGTTTTTCTTAATTCATGGCTTACTCCAGCAATACATGTATTTTCATCTTCCCTCTGCTTTTTGTATTTCTTCTATCTAATTTCTTTCTCTTCAGAATGTTTATAAACCCAGTAGTATATATTCTTATGCATAACATATAAATTACAGTTCTTCTAGTTCCTCGGATTCGAGCAGAAGTTCCTATGCGTCACGATCAAGAACGACTCGACGACGTAGATCAAGATCGCACAAGGGAAGGCCCGTTTCACCTTCAGTTATAATGTCAGAGAGAAAAGCGGCCAATGAAAGAGCTGCTTTAATGAACCCTCCAGCACCAAAGAGAAGAGCACCTTCACCAGGTAAATGTATATTTTATATCTAAAGTCCGACCCTCATCTATTTTTTGCACCCTCAAACATATTAATAATTTCTTAGATTACTAAACTAAGGTACCTTTACATTGTTTTTATGATGTTTTATTGGCGTAACCATTAAAAATGGCGGTCAGGTGCCATTTTGTAAAATTATTTTTAATAACATGTGGCAAGTAATAACCATTTGAAAACCGCACCCTTTAAAAATAGCCCCCATTCAGTGTTAATGACGAGAGTCATTAAAAAAAGTAGACGGTTCTTTATAATTTGGTAGCCGTCAGTTTTTAATATGTAGAAGAGGTTTTAAATTATGTCTTTTAAATTATATTATAAACTAACAACTTAATCAGATGAACAACAAGGATTCAGATCCGGAAGATTCTACGTAGAAACCGTATTTGTACTAAGACAAATCTCAGAAAAGACCATCGAGTACAATAAACCAGCATGTCTACGTTTTATAGATCTGACAAAGGCTTTCGATCGCATCTAAGTCGAAGACATCTTACACCAACTGTATAAAAGAAACATACCAATCAATATCGTACAAACCATCGAAAACATCTACTTACATAATCGAATCCAGGCTAAGATCAATGGAAAACTAACACAGTGTATACCAGTACAAAGCGGAGTCAGACAGGGTGACTCGTTAAGCCCACTTCTCTTTAATATAATAATGGACGAAATAATACAAGCAGTACGTAAAGGTCATGGTTACAGAATGAGGAACAAAGAAATCCAAGTATTATGTTATGCAGACGACGCCGCATTAATCGCAGAGACAGAAGACGAGTTTCAAAAATTAACACATATCTTCAACACAACAGCCAAGAAATACAATAATATGATAACATCCGCAGAAAAAACCAAATCTAAATACCAACTACGATGTAAAATTGGTCGGAAAATTTTTCCAAATTGATGGAAAAATAAAGTAGGAAGCAAGGTTTAGATATCTGGGAATACATATAACTAGTTACGGAGATGTTTACAACAAAGCTTAAAAGCAAGTAAAGCGGCAGGATCTCTTAATGACACAATCTGGAAGAACAAACACCTAAGACAAGACACAAAAACAAGAATCTATAAAGCAGCAATTAGACCTATATTAACATACACGACGGAGACAAGACCGGACACATCTAAAACGAGACGACTGCTAGAAACAACAGAGATGAAAATAGTCTTGACGAATATCAGGGAAAAGTCTGTTGGATAGGGAGAGAAGCGAAAACATAGGAACATGCAATATAGAAGAATAAATGGATAGGTGACAAAACGGAAACAGGAGTGGAACAAACACAGTAGAATGGCAGAGGATAGGATAGTACGAATAAGAAACAGATAAGTCACCAAATGGACGAAGAAGTATTGGCAGATCAAAAAAAAAGATGGTGCGATAATTTAAACATTTTAGGAGGCTAATATTGAAGAAGAAACCTATATGTCAAATGAAATTCCTGAATTAGCAGAATAATTCTAGCCATTTCCTCCAATTTTTTGGATAAACATAATGTTTCTTTACCCAGGATGGTGACTCAGTGATCTAGGAGTATAATTAACTCTTAGGGTGCGAGAGGACATGGTCACAAAAACAGAAAATATAAATCAACAAGCCAAGTATTTGTCAGATGGAAAATAAATACACGACGACGCCGTTAAATGTCACTAACCAAGCATTAATATGGAGTTAAAATTAACCACTTTAAACCACTGTGTGGTTAAAATTAACCACACAGTACACCAAGCCTCTTTTAGTCCCCAGATCACTTCACTTGTACACTGTTCATTAGTTACTGCATTACTAGTGAACAGTGTACTCTCTTTGAGGAGATATCGTATAAAATGAGAATAAAAAATTAGTTTTCTATTATTATCTTTAATAAATAATCAGTATTGTTCTCTTGTTACTTTTTATCATTTTACACCTCGTTATTTTTAAGGTATGATGAGACTGAGTGCAGCTGCTAATCCGCCGGCTCCATCAAGAGATGAGCAGTTTAGCAGAAGCAGAAGCAAATTAGCAGTTGCCGCTGCGTTGGCGAGAGTAAGAGGTCGCAGGGCCTCGAGATCATCTTCTGGAAGTTCATCGGGTAGTTCTAGCGATTCTGATTCATCTGACTCCAGTAGTTCCAGCAGCAGAGATAATAGTCCACCATCTAGAGGCCCTGGTAAGAAATAACTTATTTTTTTTAACTTATCTAGTTCTACTTAAAAATAATTGACGTGGGGGACTAGGAAACAAAGAAAGGTGAGATCGCATAAAGTCTCTTCCATTTTTAAACATAGTTATGCTTTGGGGCAATGTTTAAATAAAGTTCATGTTTGTCAATTAACTGTTGAATATTCTTTTTAGCCATTAATCAACCTCTTACACGTATCGTGGTATCAGGACTTTATGAATTTTTCTTTCCTCTTTTCCTCTACTTATCTCTGCCTTCTGTCATTATCGCATGTTCTGACAGCGAAACACTAATGTTTGCGACAGTTTGATCGCGTATCTTGTGGTGGGTTCAATCAAGTCTCCATTTGCTCTAACTGTACCATAGTTGTTATTGTACAGCTTTGTATCAACAGTTCAGGTGATGCTGCACTCCCGTTTCAGATAGAATCTACTACATCTTCCTCCAGTTCGTTAAAGGTCAAAGGATTTACTTTAAACAATGAAGGAGAAAGACGTTGTGATATTATATCCCATGGATTTTTATACAGTGAGAGGATCTCATCCCTCCCCATCAACTCATTTATCTGAATGATATAACTTTTCATAATTGACGATATCACAGTTTCGGTATTTCATTTTCACCTTCAGGTGCAGCCACGCCCTCAATTTTTTAAATAGCAAAGGGGGTCATGTGACACTTGCTTTGAAAGGGTGTAAAATCTGCACCGCATCAAAGATATGTTTTTTTAATGTCCCATGGGTTTGCAGTCTATTACTTTTTACTGGTAGAAGAAGTTCTTAAAATGGTGCGTTTTTGGCCTTAAATTGTTAATAATTGTAAAAGTGCACCGAAACCACTCCATAAAACATAGAGGTTTTGGTTATAGAGATCCATATAACTCAAAAAAGTTGTCGGGTTAAAGTCCCCAACAGGTTACTTTTTTTACATTATTTCTCTGGACTACTTTACAGGAAAACTGTCGTAATATAAACAACATTGTTGTAGATATTAGCCGCAATGAAAAAGTTAAAATTCTTTATATCAATCAGCAGTTGATCCTACATATAAGTGCTAATAAATGTGCCTATATCCGCAATTTGTTTGTAGATATGTACAAGACATTAACGATTATGTCTTGTCAAGTACTGCAATATACAATAATTGTGCTGTTTGTTGAGCATGTTATTCTTTCAGAGGCGGCGTAGGGCGTGGGCCACAGCCTCGCGCCATGGAGATTTATGTATTACTTATACCTAATAGGTACTAACGAGTAAGTAACCAAAACAAAAAATGGTAACAAGCATACTTAATATCCAGAGCGCGCCCACACTCCCAACCTTTCAAAATTTTCACACACGAGCCGACGGACCAACATGCCTATCCACAAACAAAAGTGGTAACAACAAGCCATGAACGCGCCGAAAAAATTGCTTGCGTCGCTATCGCTCGCGAGAAATCCTCGCTGCAATGCACGTCAACGCTGAGCTCCTCTAAGAGAGAGAGATGCTGGGAGAAAATGGAAATCCGGATCAGCAAAACTAAAAAGAAAAGCTGAAAGAGCAATATCAAACCAGGCGATGGTATGATGAAGTTTCTTAATCCAACTGCATCTGGTAGTACAGAACCATCTGAATCGATAGCGTCGACTTCTAAAAATCATTCGATTGAGATTCCTATTAATTTGGGAAGTACTGATGGAGAACCACTAAATACTGAAACCGAACGACAGTCTGAAATTGATACAAAATCAATATCTAAGGAATTAGATTCCGACGATGAAATTCCTGTGTTTCCCGAGAGCAATATTCTAGATCACGAAAAAAAATTAAAATTTGTTATCCACCAACTAGCAGCGATCCGAGTGACGGAATTATACAAGTATTTGCTAATTTTAATGCAGGTATGTGGTCGATGTCCATATTAGATGTTCAGAACGGCCCCTCACAACAATTAAATATTGATGATGAACATTATCTCAAAGACGACGACAGTAGGCACTAGTTTTCATTTCTCTAGAAAATTGAATAATGGTGAAATTCAACATCGTTGCTGGTTAGTTTATTCTAATTCTCAACATGAAGTATTCTGTTTTCCATGCAGACTTTTTGACAATTCACAAACTCAGATGGTACAGGGAGGATGCTGTGACTGGAAACATTTAAGCAGTATTTTACAAAGACATGAGAATACCAAAGAACATATGGTATATATGTTCCAATGGATAACATTAGAGAGAGGCATAAAACACGAAAAAACAATAGACAAAGAAAGTCACTCTCATAATCTCGCATTCAGAGGTCACGGAGAAGCTATAAAGACAGACGGTGACTTTAGGAATAGTGGGAACTTCATTGATTTATTTAAATTGATATAATCGTTTTCATCGTTCTTGGCGTGTGCGTGTAAAAACACTTGCAATAAGTTGTTTCATCTGTCTTTCCTTGTCTAAGCTCGATTCGTTTACCTCCTCCAGTGGCGGAGCAAAATGTAGCATGTCAAACGAAATAATAGTTATAAAAGAAAATTATAAATTATTTTTCATTAAATTTCTAATAACGGAATATACGTATAAATTGCGAAGAAGTATTTTTCTAGCTTGCAGTACAATAGGACAGGATATAACGAAAAGTACATTTTAAAAGGATTTTGAAATATACCAAAAAGTGTTAATTATTTAACCCACTTTAATTAAAAAATGATACAGATTTTTTAAGTTTTAAGCACTGTAGCGAATTCTGAACTGTTACAACGTACTGACCTTGATTAATTAGCTAATCAGTCAGCGTCTTCACTGGAACTGTCTTCATCATTGGAATCTTCTGCCAAATCGATGGTAATCCTACTTTCATTTTCATCATATGTGGCCATTTTTGCCCAGTCGTCCTGAATTAATTTTTCAGTATGGTTAACACAACTTGCCCACACTGCAGGTGTTGCCTCAGCTAATGCATCGCCCCAAACGTTTTTCACTGTTTCATCTCCACGTCCATGTTCTCCAATATGACGATCATAGTATTGTTTAGAAATGTCCCAGATCAACTCAATCGGATTATATTGACAGTGATATGGAGGCAATCTCAAAACCTGATGCCCATGTTCTTGGAGTAGCTCGTCTATAACGTACCTGGTATTTTGTGGTTTATTCTGGCGACAAAGACTCAATAGCTCTGTCTTGCCCGAATCGTCGTCAAAAATTATTTTTTTCGCTCGTAACCATTCTTGTAAGTCCGATTTTTTCCAACTGGCATTCGGTAACTTTTCTATTAAAGAGCTATTGTATGAGGCATTATCCATAATAATTAGAGATGGTTCCTCCAACATTGGTATCAGCTTTTCGGAGACCCACTTTTTAAAAGACTATCCATAGAATCATGATAGTCTGCACTCTTCGATTTCGTAGAAAACAGTAATCCAGCATCTTTAACAAATCCTTGCCTACTTCCGGCATGTAAAACAACAAAGCGTTTACCTGTATTTTCGTGTCCTTTTCTGATGCTTTTCACACAGTCATTTTGCCAAGTACGTTTATATGCCCCTTTTAGGAATATCCATGTTTCATCTAAAAAAACGAACTGAAGTGGGCTTGGACTTTCTCCAAAAAAATTTCTCATATAATGGTTTCAATACATGGTTTCTCACATAGCACTCGTCTACTATTTTCTAGTTTGTATGAAAACCCACAATTTTTCATAAGACGCCACAAACTTGTATCAGAACCGTCATAGAGATGCTTGTTTCTTAATTGTGTATTTAAAACTTTAATTGTAACGTGCTCTCCTTTTGTTTCATGCCATACAGTACATTTCTAATCTCTCCTTTTATAGTACCGCTGACATCATTAGTCTTTTTTTTTTGTACATTACGTGACTCTCCTGGTGTAGTAAGAGCTGCCCCTGTCTTGTATTCACTCTTTATTCTTGTCACTGTGCGAAGACTGATTTTCAAAGCGTCCGCTACTCGTTCATGTACCGATGATAACGAAAGCAAAGGTCCGTTGTTATCTTTTTCTTTTTTAAAATACTCCAATAAATGAACTACACATTGTTGCATTTCTCCTGTTATCGTTTTTCCCGGCATTTTTTTTATTAAATAGAACAATTAGTTATTCACAACAAAAAATAATAAGTAAAACTGTTCGGAACAAATTCCAACAATGACTGACTAAAATCGACTAAAACAACATAAAATATCAATGGTAATTGCTACAATTATAAACCTATTAGCCAGCTCATTCAAGAACAATGCCACAAGTCATTATCGCAATGGGTATCGGAAGAGAGAGAGTTAATTTATAATAAACTGGAATTTTTAAGGTGTCGAGAGTATTATTTTATGTAATGGAATTCCACACAGTAAGAGCTCAAACTATTAATTAATTAAAAACTGTTTACTTATAAAAACTATTTCATCAGCTACTTCAAACCTGCACAGATCAGGGTAACATGTTAAAAAAAACACGTCACTGCCAGCTGTATTCGTAAAAAAGCCGAACTTATCACCGACACCGTATCGGCCAAACGCATCGGTGTTATTGCTACAATACTGGGAGACGTGAGTAGTCTCTTCATTCCCTTCTCATCGCACTTTACCATGACGAACGTGACTCGCACAATTGAATTACACATCTGTGTATCAGAGAGATACGAATATTAAAAATTCCGTAGTAGCTTATTTCAGGCACACGCCAAGAACGATGAAAGCGAGTTTATCAAAATTCGATCCTACTTTACGAGAACATATTTAAGTCACGATATACAAAATGAATTGACCACATTGATGTCAAAAACGGTAACTGGTGAAGTGATTCGCAAATTAAAAGAGGCAAAATATTATTCTTTTTTGCTTGACTGCACTAGAGACTGTAGTAAAGTAGAACAAATGTCTGTGATCTTAAAATTTTGTAATACATCAACGGGCACAATAGAAGAACACTTTATTCGATTTCTTGATGTAAGTGAAACAACAGGAGAGTATTTAAGTATTGCCATACTAGGCGAACTAGAAGAAAGACGTTTATTGACGTTTCAATTTCCACTTCGGAAATCGTTCTCAAAATAGGTATTTTGAGAACGATTTCCGAAGTGGAAATTGAAACGTCAATAAACGTATTTTAACCTTTAATTGTGGCTTATTCCCATTTAAATAGTAATTAATTTAAAATGCCACAAGAAAATAGCTTCAGAACAATATTAGAAGAAAGAATTCCATAGCTGGAATACAAATAATGATCCCTAATTTAACTAAATTTATAATAGATATGAAACACTTGCTTCAATACAATACAGATACTAAGTTAAAAGAAATGTACCCAAACATTTACATCGTCATTAGAATATTATTAACAATACAATTTGGTACAGCCTCCACTGAAAGGAGCTTCTCAAAATTAAAACTCATTAAGAAATATTTTAGGAGTACGATGTCACAAGAAAGACTTTCTGCGGTGGCAATTTTGTCTATCGAGGCTGATAAGCTTGGAGCTAGATTGCGAGCACGTAATTAAACAATTCAACAGTGTAAAAAGTAGAAAATATCTATTCCTGTAATATTTAAATTAAATTTTTAGGTTAGTTGTAAGTAGACTTTTAAAAAATCTATCTTTATGCGCGAGCAGAGAGCCTCGCAAAATGTATCTTGCCCACATAAAATTATAATCTTGCGCCTCCACTGTGTTCTTTGGTCTTCTTCCTTCATTTGTTAAATGGCCACAACTTGTAAATTATGTTAAAAACTTCTTTGCTGTCTATGTGATGTTTTCGAATATATTACTTCGAACATTTAAAATATACATTAAAGTCTGTAAATATGGTTTGTAGTATATCGACTTTTTGGAGTATCTTTTGTAATACATGTTTTAATACATTGTTAATATCGATATAATATTATTTATTCTGAATAATTTGTATATTTTTCAACAGTTGATTTGGTGAAAGCTATGGATGCTTTGAAAGGAAGCGCTTTGGAGAAGAAACAAATAAAACTGAATTTGAAGAATCCGGTTGGGCCCAAAAAGCCGGAGAATCCAAGAAGTGCAGAATCGTCTCAAGCCAAAAAACGACCGGCAAGTTCTCCACCTCCCGGTGATCCCAAGTCGAAGAAAGTAACTTCAAGAAGAGAAGAACTATTGAAACAATTAAAGGCTGTGGAAGATGCCATTGCAAAGAAGAGGTCAAAAGTTAATTGAAGCGACTGATATATAATATCTATCGTCTGTACTTTTAAGCATTAATAGTTATCTTTTGTATATATTCGAGTAGGATTTAGTGTTGCCGACTGTTTGATTCAAATTACTTACATTTTTTGTATTACTTAGCTATCTGTATGAGAGAAAAAAAATTAAATTCATAAAATATATGTCTTAAACAACGATTACTTTTGTCTTTTTATTCGTTACTAACAGAATGCAGGGAAGACGAAGTATTGGAAGAAGACGCATCTCCTGGCTCAACAATCTGAGAAAGTGGTATAATTGCAGTTCCGTCGACTTGCTCAGAGCTGCAATCTCAAAAGTGAAAATAGCTGTGATGATTACCAACCTCCTTAGAGGAGAAGGTACCTAAAGAAGAACAGAAAAAAAAAAGAGATATGGGCTAAAGTAATTAAGAAAATTAATAGAAATTTGCATAAACATTTAAAGCCTGCCACTCACGTTCCAACGGCGTAGTACGATTTTGTCGAACGCAATTGCAGTACAATAATGTTGAAAATCGGATGGGAACACACACGTACCGATTTTGCAGTATGAGTTTTATTTTCAAATCAGAAACATGTCAGATAACGATATACTTTTAGCGGCTCTGGCTCTTTGTATAAACGAAAAAAATACAAGAAACGGAGGTGGTGGAAAAATTGTTGCTGAAAAGACATACATACTGTCACATACATTTATTAGAAAAATTGGGATTATATCCAGAAAATTTTAATTTCCTTTTGTAACATCACTTTTTTACCAACTCTTAATTAGTATCCGCTTTCACTTCTTGAAATTTCATCATCATCAGTGGTATTACAGCTAGTTATGAGCCAAAGCCATCTTCAAAACAATCTTCCATTCGCCCCTGTCTCTAGCAACTCTTCTCCATGCTTTAACTCCGATGGATTTTAGATCATCCTCTATGTTATCTTGATACCTAATTTTTGGTCTTCCTCTGGCTCGTCTTCCCACTAGTCCTCTTCGGTCGAAAATTTTTCTGATAGTTGCATCTTTATCTCGCCTAATTACATGTCCTATCCATCGAAGGCGTGCTAATTTAATACATTTTACAACGTCAGGTTCCCCAAAACTTCTGTATAACTCAAAGTTGTAGCGCCTACGCCACAAACCCTGTTCTTGGACTCCTCCATATATTTTCCTTAGAATTTTTCTCTCAAAACGTTTAAGCAATTCTTGGTCGTTCTGTGTAAGTGACCACGTTTCTGACCCGTATGTTAACACTGGCCTTATTAGTGTTTTATATGTGGTAACTTTAATTTTTCTGGGTAGTTTTGGGGCCGTCTGTTTCCTCAAGCCATAATAGCACTTATTGGCAAGCACCATTCTTCTTTTAATTCCTTCGCTGACATTGTTGTCTTTGGTCAGCAGCGAGCCCAGGTAGACGAATGTGTCCACACCTTCCAGTTCCAGATCATCAATTAATAGTCTAGGTAACTGGTTGCCTGATCTAGTAAAATACATATACTTGGTTTTCTGTGAGTTTTAATCCCATTCTCAGTGCAAACGCCCTAGTGATTGAAATGCTTCGATCAGAGATTCTGTGGACCTAGCAATAATGTTTATGTCATCTGCATGTCTGACCACTTGTACAGATTTATTAAAGATGTTGCCATTCGTATTAATATGGCACTCTCGAATTACTTTTTCTAGTGCAAGGTGAAATAAGAGACATGACAGTCCATCTCCCTGTCTTAGTTCATTTTTACAATGGAAGGGTCTTGAAAAGTAGTTTTGGATTCTGACTACACTCTCTACGCCTGTGAGTGTAAGTTCCGTTAGTTGAACAAGATGAAACGGCATTTAAAATTCCACCATAGCCTGTAGAAGTTTTTGTCTGAAACTTTTACAGGCTATGTTGAAATTCTCTAAACTTTTTTTCTAGCGGTTTTATCATATGATGTCAATTTTATTTTCCGAATACACTCTATTCTTTGTAAATGTCAAAAAAATCTCTTAAAAACTTCTAGCTATAAGCCATTTTCGAAATTTACCAGCAAATGATTTGTTTGCAATCGTACGATTTTGTCGTTCACAATATCTTCTCTTCTTAAGGAATAAGGAAATATTGAATACTTAATCTCAGTTAAATTTTTAACTGTACTTTTATAAAAAGAAAGAAAACAAACAATATAAATTTTTAAATACTTTACATAATATTATTACAATCAATCATTTCTCCAAACAGTTTCCACTTCATCAGTCCTATATCTCTGTGTTATAAAGGAATCTTCCCATTTCATTCTGACTCCAGCTCCGAACATTTCCGCACCTGCATGGGCGATCATTATTCCATTGTCTATACAAAACCGTTCATCGGTAGCAAACAGTTCAGCCCCTCTTTCTTTGCACATTACACCCATCATTTCTTGAAGCCTAAGATTGCATCCTACACCTCCTACAATAAGAACTTCTTGGGAGTTGCAGTGAGCTAGTGCTCGTTCTGTTGTTTCGACTAACATGGCAAATATTGTTTCCTAAAAAAACATATTTTATTTTGTTTGTACATAATAAAATTGAAATTGTAGCACAGTGACAATCATGTGGCAAAAAGAAAGGATCTGCCAGCAAGTAATTGGGTTTTGAATTAGTGTATTGTTTATTCTACTCCTCAGATTAAGCTCACAGCAATTTTTATCTGCAATATGTTTTTAAAACTGAAAAATCTGTGCCGTTACAGTTTTTCGTTGAATTAAATTTAGTAAATAGCTATTTTATTAGCCTATAATTCCACACAAATGTTAAAGTTGAATGATTTGTGTAGAAAAAACGTTTTTTTTTTTTGTTTTATGCAACAAAGTTATATAATGCCATATTAAAAAACATTTACCAACCTGTAAAGAGAAACAGAGATCCTCAGGTGTGTATCCTTCACTCAGTAAACTTTTTGTCTTTGATTCCATAAAAGACAGAATTCCTGAAAAACTAACATCCATACCTTTGACACAATATGGCAATAGTACATATTTAGATCCCTTTTTAGCCATTTGTTCGATATTATAGCCTGGACTAGGATCATTAGAAATTTTCAATACTCTTGCAAATCGATCTAAGCAGTTACCAACAGCTATGTCAATAGTTTCTCCAAAAATTCTATACCTTTTCCTTGCATAAGCAATAATTTGAGTATTACCACCACTTACATAGAGAACAGTGGGATTGCTGGCTCCTGTTATTAGTCTACCCATCTCGATGTCTAACAATCAATTAAGAAAAAAAAATATGATTAGAACTACCAAGCAATGAATGTGCAACAGATCAATCTTGCAACACTTCACAGTTGTCTACTGGTACTCATGGCTTTTGCAACTGCAAGGCCACTGGGACACTTTTTAGTTATGTGTGAGTAGTGTGAATTGTGCAGCAGATACAGTTAGATATACTTCTACAAAAATAAACTTTGGGATGCTAGCACCTCACCTAACGAATGTACACCAGTGACTAGACAGTTGGAGGATTATTGACTATTACATTTCCTTAAAATTCATTTCACTCCTGGAGTTTACTTACCATTTTTATCACAAAAAAATTCAGAAAAATATTCCTTTAGTTTTCAGTTTTTAATTTGAGTTAGAAATAGTATCACATGCTCTTTCCCGATTTATTAAAAAAACATGGCAACACAGTCAAGCGCCAACATATCGTTCTATGAACTTTAATTGACATCTCAATTGTAGCTATCTTCAATGGGACCAAATGTGAAAATTGTCCCTGATATTTATATTCAACTCTTTTATAATAAAATACTGATTCTTTTTCATTTTCAAAGTGCAAATGGTACAATTTCATCAGTAAGTATGGAAATAGGTTAAGGTTTGTATTACTGTATAAATTATTATTTATCAGTTCTGTTAAAAATATGTGCTTATATATTATCTACAATATTTGAATATTTACTACTATTAGGAAACACTGAAAGATGTTCTTTGGCTTTACAATATGTATGGATTGATTCTTATACTAGATTTCCTTTTCTGACTTTTTGAATGGTATAATTACTTTTATAAATTCCGCTAAATGAGAGGCTAGCATGTAAGAACCAGAAAAATATTCAAACACATTTTAAGATTCAAAAAAGCCATATTTTGCATGATTATCGACTCTTTAAAGGATACGTCCTATACAGTGGTTTACTCCAAGAAGTGGCTTGTTCCATAATTGAGCTACAGTCCGTGCAACAACAGCGACAGTGGCTAAGGGAGCGCCCATTCCAGGACCTTTTGTATAACAAATGACATCTATATCTTCAGGCTTTAATTGTGATTCCTGTAAAGCTTCTTTTAATACAACTAAAACGTTTTCCTTGTGGTGTTGTGCTGTCTCCTTCGGTAAAAAACCTTCACCCGGAGGTGTAATATAGGTTCTTCTACAATTTGAAAGTACTTTTCCATCCTTAATTATCCCTATACCTAATTTATTTGCACTTCCTTCGAAACCCAATGCTACAACCATGATATTCTCTAAAAATATTATTCAAATTCAAATTTAAATCGCTTGGACATAACCTTACAAAAAACAAACTAAATTTTGAAGTTTATTCAACACACATCACATCTTCTGAACAGAACCGTAATAGCTTTTTTGTCGAATTTATAGAAATATAAACATGAAGAAATTAAATGAAAAATAAAAAGTTTAAAAATCTCCTATAATATGATCCTTCTTGTAAAAGCATGTACTGCTCGTATTCTTTTACAAGGTTTATTAGACGAATAATAAAGGGATAAATTATAAAATTTAAAAGTATTCAAAATAATGAAAAAAAAAAAGTAGAATTATTATTAACCCTCTAGCAGGCAAGACCGCCTCCAGACGGATTAACTTCTATTGTATGAATATATATATTTTAGTGTAGGTTACATAATTTGCGGTATAAATTTATATCAAAGACGTAAAATGCGTTTGAACATTGACCGCCTCAAGGCGGTGTTACCTGTCTACATGAATTTCTCGGTTCTCTTACAAATCAGACACGTTTATTATGTTACATCGATTTTTTGGGATTTTGAGTATTATTTTTTGTTTCAGTTATCTAAAATGTCTTCTAAAAGAACCAATAATATGTGGCGTAAGTCCAAAATTAACTACTCTCGAATGACTGAAGAGGAAATTAGAGAAATGATGGATTCTATTACGACGGACGAAGAATCCGAATACGATGACGAAGTCTGCGGAGAGTTTGTGGACGACTCCGATTACTTGGTTGAAACTGATGACGATGTTCAATCAAGTGAAGATGAACTTATAAAAGATAAGGAAAATGTAATTAACGAATGTCTATCAGATATGCAGAGACTATCATCGGCCGAGTTTCTTACGAAATCTACAGAGTTAGATTTGAATGTAACTGGATGTTTCTCTACAATGACATCGACTCCAGCATCTTCACCTAACCAGCAACATCAAAAAATACATTGTTAGCCTCAACACTAGGTATTTTATTAGCAACAGTGACGGAATCTGAAGATGTTCAACCATCAATAGCAGCAGCGACGGAATCCGGAGATGTTCAACCATCCACTTCAGCAGGAAGTACAGAGTGCAGTGCTATTTATCTGGAACGAAAGCCTATGAAAAGAGCAAAGTCACCATTACCCGAGAATGAGCCTGAGTGTCCCCAAATGCTACCGAACAATGTCGGGTTTATTGGACAAGCAGTAAATATTGATTTCAAGTCTGATGAATTTAAAAAGATAGTTTGGAGACAGAAAAACTTACAACTACATAAAAATCAGGTGGTGTTTCAAAATCAGTGCTTCAATTATTTTTTTAAAGATGATTTCTATGAACATATAGCTACAAGCACAAATATGAACGCATGATTTCTAGATATAAACTCTTTATTCAAAGTAACTTCTTTAGAAATTAGACAATATGTGGGTATTCTTATTTACATGTCTTTGTACCGTTATCCAACTATGGAGCAATACTGGGGAGAACACGCTTTTGAAGCCAAACTTAGAAGTACAATGACATCTAAAAAAATTTTCGCAATTCGTAAGCATCAAAGTTTCAACGACCTTTCTTTGCTGAAGAAAAAATGTGAACCGGGGTATGGTCCACTTTACAAAGTTCGACCAATCATTGATCACGTCAATGATCGTTTTGATTCAGTAGCAAAACAGCCCCGTTTGTGTGTAGATGAGCAAATGTGTGCAACGAAGGTGCGTTCACAACTTCGCCTATATGCCAAATAAACCCCACAAGTGGGGAATGAAACTTTTTGTTCTCTGTGACTCCTATGGATTTGCATACCGCTTCGAAGTTTATACTGGTGCTGGTGATAACATTGTCCTTCCAGGGGAACCAGATTTGGGAGCAACGTCCAATGTTGTTGTTCGGTTAGCAAAAACTGTTCCTCATTTTATGAATCATATAATTTACTTTGATAATTTCTATACGTCATTACCACTACTTGTCCATCTAACGAGCCATGGGATATATGCACTTGGGACTATTCGTCATGATAGAATTCCTAATTGTAAGTTACCTACTGACAAAGATAAACGAGCTATTGATTTAAAAAGAGGAAAATCCAGTGAATACGTTGGTACTGCATATGGTGTTGACATAACCACAATACATTGGAAGGATACCAAAAATGTATGATTATCGTCTTTTGTTGGGGTTCGGCCATTCCCATCTATACTTCCAAAAGAGTCACCAAGAAAGATTGCTAGATATGACAGAAAGAAGAAGAAATATTTGGAGCTTGATTGTCCGAATATTATTAAAGGTATTTTATGTCCACATTGATTATTACATTGTTCTATATTCTATTTTATTTTTAGAGTACAATTGCCACATGAGCGGAGTAGATTTATTAGACGGCTTACTTGGTCGATATCGCATCCGAATAAAAACAAAAAGGGCTTCACTTCGCCTTTTTTATCACTTTATCGATATGACTTTAGTAAATTCATACCTTCCCCACCGTAAAATTCATGGGAAGACTGTAATTCAGAACATTCCAAATTTTCGGTGGTTCAGTGGGTGATGTAGACTGCAAATATCAGGCAAATCCTAAGAAGAAACCAGTAGGTGGACCATCTATAAACGTACTGCAACCATCACAAACTGGTGAAAGAAAAACATATCTACCAGCAGATGATATTCGCGTTGACTGGAACACTTCACACTGGCCAACTTTTCTTGATAGAATGGCTAAAAAACATGCAAGCTAGCTGGCTGCAAATCAGAAACTAAAGTTTTTTGTTGTAAATGTCAAGTTAATCTATGTTTTTCTTCAATAAATAATTGTTTTCTTGCTTTTCACAAAAGCAATTAATTTTCCATTTTCACTTACTTATTTATGTTTATTGTATTTGCTTATTAAGTTTATAATAAAATAAACTAAGAACATTTTCCCGGCAAGCCCGCCTGGAGGCGGGCAATATATTTTTTTCCTCAGTTGGCTAAAAAAAACTTTCAGTCAAAATAAATATCATAATTGACTCTTTTATGTCAAAACCTATGAAGCTGTGATTTTGTTATTGAAAATAAAATTGGCCTGGTAGAGAGTTAATGGTAGGGAAAGCCCGGTACTGATATGGATAATGTGTGTGCTCTCAATACAATAGAATAGACACTTGACAGATGTCATAAATTACAAAAGCCACTACTCTATCACAGATATTACTATTCAACTTCAAAATAGTTATTATGACAAAATATTATCAATCATCCAAATTTTTCTGTTTAATAATGAAAGAAAATTTTCATTTGGTTCGATACGTTTATTAACTAGTATCACAATGGCAGATATAAATTGGTAAGTACATAACCTATTAAAATGTATAAATATAAATACTATATTATCTTGAAAGGTACCAATCCAATGGGAAATGTTCTGAGGGATCTTCTAGCAAGAGTGAAAGAATTATTTCCTTATATTCTTTGGCTGATGTACAGCTACGATTTTTGTGCCCTGAAGATTTGGATGAGGTGAGAGCCCTGTGTCAAGAATGGTTTCCCATTGAGTACCCTTTTTATTGGTATGAACAGATTACTTCTACTAGTGGGTGAGTTCTTTAATTGCAATTTAGGTTAATTCAATTATGAACAACATCAAGTATTTTATTACTATAATTATTTTAAACTTCCAAGTGCATATTGATTAAATTCATTTAATTTTGGTGATTCATGATTGTGATTAATACAAACAATGGGAATCTGGGAAATAAAGGGTTTCAGCAAAAATTGTACATACAAGTAACATTTTAAACTTTAATACAAAAATGTAATTTTTTAAAATTCAAAAAATTAAAAGTTAAAAATTATATATAAGCTCCTTTATCCTATATCCTTTTACCATTTTTTAAATAGTAGATAAATATTTTTACTACTTTATAAAAATATTACTCTAATTTGGCACTCAATATTTATTAGGATTCTTCTAGTATATTAATTTGCCATTCATCCTAAGACATTCCATATTGTTCTTTGAGAGTTTATATTGTTTTACATACTGTATTAAAGCATCTATAGATTTATTACAATTCTTACAAATAGGATAATGCTAACAAAGTGGGTGAGAAAAAAATAAAAATTTATGTTTTAGAGTCATAGTTAAGTTGGTTTTTTAGTTTAATATGACATCTTTGGGCATAAGAGTGTCCATATAATAATCTAAAAAGCATTAAAGCCATTATAAACAATAAATAAAAAATTATAATAAACATAATTATTGTGTTGTTTAATGATATTCGGTGATATTCTGCTAACTTAGACTTCTGGAATAACCCAGACTGATTTTCAAGAGCCAAAAGTTTGTATACAAAGATTGATACAATAGAATTTTAAAAAGTCCTAAGACACTTAGGTCTCAGACTAGAATTAAAAGATCAGACCATAGCTTAGGTAGGTATGATATGTGAGACTATGTGCCTTAGGTGCAATTGATGTATAATCAATTAAAACTACAGACAGAAAACCAAAAAATATTACCAATTAGACATTGGTCTTCTTCGGATACACTGAATTGCTGGAGGTTTGCAATCACTACATTAAAATGTTCTCTATTCTGTGCCACTCTTGTTTAATGTTAATGCCTGTCTAAGTTCTGATATTTTTCGTAGCGTTGACATAGACATTGGTAATACTTTTGAACGAAATAACAAACCTTAAAGAAATGACAAACCACATCGTATAATTTTTCTAATGCAACCTCTCTACTTGTATTTTGGAATCAATATCAAACTACAGGTCTCACATATCTATACTTGATGATAGGCACTACAAGTATATACAGGACAGCCTATTCTTAAAGTGGCTCTAACTACAAGAAGTACTTATGATAAGCATTAAGATAGAGAACTTAGTGCTTTTTGTTATATATACTGGTCAGTAAATATTTGGCATTTGATGTAAATATTTACTTGGACTGTCCCAATGACAATGTCTAGAGCATTGTTTAATAGTAGTTAAGTTATGTCAACTTACTGAATTATCTGGAGAAAGTTGTGTAATGCAATAACAATATTTGCCAATCAAAAACAATTTAAACAAAATTTAACTACTGATAAAATATACCATGTCTATGAGACATCATGTCTTCTACATAATGTTTTCCAGTAATTTATACATTATAGAATTATTATACAATGCATTAATATTTTGCACAAATATACATTTTCAAATTACTTTTAAAAATTGTTTCTTGAATGTTTTGTATCATATAATTAATAATTAAACAGTTGTTCCAAAGCAATATGGAATGACATTGAAACAGCTAAAACTTACAATAAAATAAAACTGAGCATATAAATTACATGTTATCATTGTCAACTCAGTTCCAGGCAGATGACTAATAAAAGGTTTTCAAAGATTTATATCATAAAAATCAATTACTCGTGTAAACTGCTGGATTCTGAACTATTTCCACGCAAAAGGTTGCCCCTCCCACATCACATTTAACAGAGAGTGTTATTAGCCCAGTCAGTCAGTCAGTAATCATTTAAAATCGTTGGGGTATGGATGTCTCAGCCTTCTGAAAGACCTCGAAAGCCCTGAAGAAGATATCGGAACACACATGTATATAATGTGTGCAAAATATTGTAGTTTTCAATATTTTATTGTTATCAGCAAGTCAGATTGGCAATTCATTCTTCTGAGTACTTCTTCATTGGTACCTCTTGCGGAATTTTCAGAATTCATCTGTATATTCACATCTCAAATCTCTGTATTCTTTTCTCCATGGATTCCGAAATAGTCCATGCCTTGACTGTGTATAATAGAATGGAGCAAATTAACATGAAATTAACCGTCATTTGAGTTGTAACCATAGATCTTTGCTACATGGTAAATTTGCAAATACAAGTCTAGCTACTTTGATTTGGCATTTTATTTCCTGAGAGTGATCTCATTCTTCGTTCAATGTACATCCCAGATATGTAAACTTTCACATTCATTGTAGTATCTGATTATTTTTCCATAGAATCATGTGATGGTTCTTCAACTTACTTATTATATTTCGTCTTCTTCATATTCAATTTCAGTCCATATTTGTCACTGACAGTTATGGCTTTATCGACAAGGAATTTTAAAGCTCACAGGCTATCCGCTATTAATATTCCCAGAAAGTATCGATAATAATTCTCTGTGCAGTATTTTGTATCATCTCCATTTGTTTTAATATTATGTCCAGCTGATTTATATACAAACGTGCTGTAATCAATTTTTGTGTGACATATATTTTAATAATGAAGTAGAATCTTCCCCCTATTTGTAGATGGCTTTTTATGTACTGAACATGATTTTTCTCAAACATCTAATTCAAGGAGTTCTTGCTCTTGTACCTAATAGACTTTTGTTCGAAAAAGGTAGATTTCATACCCACAAGCCGAAACTTGTTTTAACTGATATATTCTGATGTCAATTTGCTATGTTTAAAACATAGGTAAATAGGTTCCCTACACAGGAACCTATGTACTGTGTTTTTTCTCTTAAGTTTATTTCCATGTCTATTAATTGTTTATTTTTATGCGTTTTCTCCTTTTTTTTTGTCTACACAGTTTATTAGCTGTTCGTTTTTTATTTTAAAATACCATTTTTCTTTCTCTAGTTAGTATAGTCAAATATGTGCTTCATTTCATTCTTCAATTGCCACTTCACCATTGGTGATCTTTCCTTTTTGAAGCGAGGCTTCTATACTGGCGTTGTATTACTTTTTTTCTTTGTAGTAAAATGCTGAGGCGAGCGTCACAGAACTAGCTCCACAAGATGGCATCTTCACGGGTAGCGTCATAGAATAGCGGTTCTTGACATCGATTTACAACTCTCGATCAATTCGTTTCTAGTCATTATATATTTACTCTAAGCCGGTATAAATTAAAAGCTGCATGAAAAATAACTATCAAAATATAGATATTAAATGAGAAGCAAACAATTAAAAGAATATCTGTCACTAAAAGATTCGATTCGTAAGTATTGTCAAAATTTAATAAAAGTCATAAATGTCATCCGATTATTAACAACATTGAATCTTCTGTTAAATTTTTATAATAATTCTCGTTTTAAAATAATTTCATATAAATATAATTATGATTTTGAAACATTATTTAGTTTTTATAATTAAATTTACTATCAAATGAAACAAGCATTTGAACTAATCCCGAGGCTGGTTTTATTCTAAAATAACAGCACAATAAATACCAAATTAAATTTTTTTGAAAAAAAAACAAAAATAGTTAGAATAGTTAGGAATGATGTTACTTATGATTGTAGTGGATAGTTAAAAATATATATTCAAAATACACCAGTACCAGTGGCCTTCAGCAAGAATTTGCACAGATGTGTATCTGAATGAAACTGTAACTGGTACCTTCAATATCAGGTCTAGGCCGTTTTATAGCCAATTTTGTCATATATTTAAAACATTTTGTAACGTTTGTTGATAAAATGTGTGGTTTAGTTAATGCCTTAAAAGGATTTAACGCATTTTTGCTTTTGGAGTATGTTAATCGAGGACAAGTCTTATTTAATCATATACGAGGTCTGTTTTGTAAATTCTTTGATGAAACAGGAAATTGTTTTACAAAAATGACTATTGCTAATACACTTGCGAGCAAAAAAATCGACTCAAACGTAAAATAAGTTATATTTTTCGACTACGGTGTTTGGCCAGTGTTTATCGACATATATGTAAAATTAAAAGTAAAATATTGTAAACAGAAGTAATTTTTATTGCAATGACACTAATATTTATAAAGTTAGTAAGTAAAAAACATAACAAACATAACTTAATATTGTATGTGAGAAAACACGTTATGAATGAAAGTCACTATGTAATGAAATATTAAGTGGCTGAATGGATCAATAATCCAAAGCCATTAAAGAAAATGAATATTAAAGTAAATTAACATAAAAAATCAAAATTAATACTGAGTATTTCCTCCTCTGAGTAGTTTTTATTAAGTTTCTGACTGATTCTCGAGGAATCACTTCCCACTCTTTATCTAATTCAGTTTTTAGCTCCGCCACTGTCGTTGGTACTTGATTACGTACCCGAACCCTGCGTTTAAGTTTATCTCATAGGTGCTCGATGGTATTCATATCCGGACTCAATGGAGGTCAGTCCATTGTTGTTATATTGGTGTTGGTCAGGTAATCTTTCGTAACCGCGCTGTGTGACATCGAACGTTATCATGCATTGACATGAAGCCGTCACCTATGTAGCCGACGTAAGGAACAACATGGACTACCACCGGGGACGAACGCAAGCTCTGTTTTTCCTTCCAAAGATATAAAACCCCAAAACATACACGAACCACCTCCATAGCTCACTGTTTCGGCACTGCAGCACTAGACAAATCCGATCCGGTTCTCCGGACCTCCGATAGTCTTCTGTTATTGTTATACAAGTACATTCGACTCAGGGCCAACTTAATATTTGCCGCCCCCCTTCCAACACTTTAGACATACATACTATTATTTAAAGAAATGTGCAGAAGATGCATAATATAACAATAATAATTTGTAAATAGATAAATACTTACTTTTAACATTTAGACTAATCTCCATGATCCAACGTCCATATATTATCCTAATGTATATCCTAATATCCTAATGTATATCCTAATATCCCATTATAATATCCTAATTTAAACGTCCATTATCCTAATTTAATAACCATGATCCAACCTCCAGAATATGTATATCCTAATATCCTAATCCGTCCATTTAATTAAAATAAACCGTGAATAGAAACATAAACACATAAAAAAACTAAAAACGCACTATTCGGGCTTTCGTCTCGGAAAACTTTTTGACAATATCTTTAATGTCCAATGTCGAACACACTTCATGTTCTATAGATAACATTGCAGAAAGCAGAAACACATTTTACTACAATTGTTATTTGTTCTACGTGCGCCCCAATGTTTTTTCTCCACTTCATATAATTTTTGATGAGCAGAGTCAACTGTTAATCCTTTTTTTAATGTTGTAGATAGTTTAAACAGTTTTTGAGAATATTTTATATGAGCTGCACCGGATTCATGTCTTTTTAAAATAATAGCTAAATGTTGCCAGTCACTTACCCCATTAATTCCACTAAGTAATTGTCGGCTGCTTTCATCACAACAAAACAGTTTACAAGGTGCACAAAAAACACTATCTAGTGATAATGAGTAAAGTAACCACGGGCGATGAATTTGGTCTTGATTAGGTAATGTGCGATAATAATAAGTTTCTGAAAATTTCCTATTATTTGTATCACTGGGGAAGTTAATTTTTGTAATTTGCTGAGGAAAATTTTCAACAACAAATTGAACTTCACTTGGATTCATATTTGCAGGCCATTTTCCGGGATCATCTGAAACCAAGTATATGCTGGAGCTTTCTACACTGCAATCTAGATTAACTGGAACATTAATTGTTCTGTCTTGGTTGGTGGTTTCAGGTTCAGGCGTTTCAGCATCAGCGCTCGCACTATCGCTATTATTGTCATCAAATCATCCGTCTCTATCCGCAGGAATATTCAATTGTTTGGTACTTTTTTCTATGGTTTGGACTTCGCTTGAAGTTTAAGGTCCTAAATTTATAGTCTTCTATATTTTCATGTATGTTTTTCATCAAAAACGATTCCAGTGCACCGCCAAGTTTTTTTTTCTGCTCAGTTTTTGCTATTTTTATTTCTCAGTTATTTTTCTATATTAAAAACCTGAAAGTCATTTTCTAAAAATGACTTTCAGGTTTTTAGTTTTTAGTTTTAAGTGTCTAAATTCATCGAATTCTCAACTAAGACTGAACATAAGACATAATAACTCATCTATAAACATAACCATAGGAACAATATTATAACAGAAATGTTACAACCACTTGCCTAAATTCTTGTAAAGTATCTACGTGTGAAATCTCAAATAACTGAAGTCCGAAAGCCGCCAGCCGCTTTGAATTAAAAAGTATTCCCGAAACTGCTTTATGACTGTACCTGCAAAAGGGCGGCAGTTCATACAATAAATAATATTTTCTGACATTTTTTTAGATTAGGATGAAAAAAAGAAGTATACATGATAAATGAAACGCATTTAAGTATTATCACGTACTGAATAATTATTATTGTTTGTAATATTAGAGTTCACAGAATTATCTGAATCATTACTATTTAATTATTGAATTTATTTTCGTTTTAAAAAAAGTATTATCATCCGTGGACTGCTTTTGGCCGCCCCTATTGTTGGCCGCCTGTGTGCGATGCACACTTGGCACACATGGTAGCGGCGGCCCTGATTCGACTCTCATAAGAGAATAACACTCTGCTCCATTGACCAAGATCCCAGTTGACGTGTTCTAGTGCAAACTGAAGCCGAGCTTATTTCTGAAGTGCGCTCAATTTGGGCTTTATGTTAGTTCATCTGGGAGTCAAAGTGGCAGCCTTAAGTCTTCTAACTGTCCACTGAGTGATGATGACACCTCGTACATTTTTCAAGGATTGTTGAAGCTCAACTCCTGTTGTGTGCCGATTCCACAAGGACTCAGTACAATGAATCAATCGTCCCTATCTGTCGTTACACGTCGCCGACCCGACATGATCGTCGACTGTAGCTACCGGTCTCCTGGTATCGATGCTATTCGCTCCGTGCGTGACTGACGCGACACGTACCGCCTTCATCTGACAGTTTTGGACCTACCAATTTTCAGGTTAAACATATGACATTAATGACATATGTTTGACATTGTTAAATACAGGCGAAATTGACAATTATTAATAATTAACTTTTTAATTATATTTTTTCAGTTTATGTACAAAATAAATGTAGTATTAAAAACTGGGTTTCTCAAAATTTATCATAATATATCTTTTTAAGCCCAAACGGAAAAGAAAAGTTAAAAATCTAGTACTGGCAAATCAAGTTTTTCACGTGAAAGAGCATATAATTAAAAACAGTAATAGTAAAAGTTATGATATAAAAGCTACAGGCACTCTGCAGTTAGCTTGAAGCCTTATAAAATATCATTTAAGGTAAATTATTTAAATATTTCAATTGCATAAAAATGAGGTTACGTGATATTTCCTTTTTCATATTAATAGCACGGATCCATCTTTTTCTTTTCTCTAATTTATATGTAATCTTTGGGAACCTATAAAAACTACACTTACTATTTTTGCTATTATTAGCACAACTAAATACGCAACGTGTATTTGCACACATTTTTGATAAAATTTATGCGTAAAAAGATAGTGTCCAATTTTGTCATATTTCGCCGCTACGCACGCTGGCATCGTTTCAAGGTACCCCTACCATGGTCACGCACGAAGCGAATAGTCGGACAATTTTCAATTAAAGGTAACTAATCTACAAATTGAACTAAACGGTAGCGGCAACCATGTAAAATGTCAGCAGTAAATTCTTACCGGGGTCATTTTTATTGTATGCTTCGCCCATGTAAATTAGTTAAAAAGTAATATAGTCTTATAAAGATTTGCCCCCGTAACAATATAAATTGGTGCGATTCACGAGTGTATAGTGAGACAAGTTCGTTGAATAGTTTGAAACATCGGTAAACTTATCAATATTTTGCTGGTCTATATATATATACAATAAGTAAGTTCAAAAAAATTAAATCTTTTGGTCACGAGGATATCGGTCAAAGGAGAAATAATAAAAGGAAATCACAGTTCCATTCCTATATTTGAAGACGTTTCGCTTATTTAATTTACAAGCTTCATCAGTTCAATGAATGGTGAGTGAAGAAAGTTAAGGTGTAAAACAAACACACCATTCTCTTAGTATCCGTGGTAACAATATTAAAGTTGTAATGTTAGCTTAAATGTTCATATGTAGTCGAATTCACGTATAACCATAAGAAAAAGATTACTTTATAGGTGAAAAAAAAAATGGATAAAAACTACTGCGAAGCACTAGAAAAACCCGTCACATTGTTCGTAAAAAAACATATTAACAGTAAAGTGTAGAAATAAAAACAAAAGATTTAAAAAAAAACACACTGGCACAGAGCTGTTTTATAACAAAGTTAACGTTTACAAAACATCTTATACTTCACTTTAGGGCGCATCTCAAATTCAAAAGTTCCAGCCGGAAAACCAAGTCAAGTTACCGGTATTTTCGTTGAACTTCAAGGAATGGGTGAGAGCATTTAAAGATGGTCGCACAAATGTGCATGATGAAGAACGGAGTGGGCGTCCTTCGGTCGTTAATGAAAATTTGGTGCAGAAAGTGGACGAAAAGGTGAGAGAAAACAGACGCTTTACAATTTCATCATTGTCCGACTGCTTTCCTCAGTATTCTCGTAGTGTTTTGTATCGCATTGTTACCGAGAACTTGAATTACCGGAAATTGTGTTCACGTTGGGTTCCAAAAATGTTGACGGATTTGCACAAAACCCAACGTTTAGGCAGTGCATTGACTTTCCTTGAGCGATACCACAGTGAAGGTGAAGATTTTTTAGACCAAATTGTTACTGGTGACGAAACGTGGGTGGCCTACGTCACACCAGAATCGAAACAACAATTCATGGAATGGCGACATTCATCATCACCCAAAAGAGTGAAGTTTCAGCAAACAATTTCTGCCCGGAAAATCATGTGCACACTGTTTTGGGACAGAAAAGGAGTATTGCTAGTGGAGTTTCTGCCTCGTAATGAGACAATCAATGCAGCGTCTTATTGTGAGACATTGAAAAATCTGCGTCGTGCAATCCAGAACAAAAGACGTGGCAAGTTGAGTAAGGGTATCGTTTTGCTGCATGACAATGCCCGTCCACATGTGGCTAATCAGACCAAAGATCTCATCAAATCATTTAAATGGGAAACTCTAGATCATCCTCCATACAGCCCTGATCTGGCGCCCCGCAACTACCATTTGTTCCAGCACTTGAAGAAACACCTGGGCGGTCAGCGTCTTCAAGACGATAACTAAGTCAAAACATTTGTGATGCAGTGGTTAACAAGTCAGGCGGCAGAATTTTATCAGGAGGGTATTCGAAAACTGGTGCCACGTTATGACAAGTGCCTCAATATTCACGGAAATTATGTAGAAAAGTAGATTAAGGTACAGGCTTTCATGTAAAAATAAAATTATTGCCATATCTTTGCACGTCTTTTTTTAATTCCAAAACGGTACTTACTTAAAAAACACGCCTCGTATATATGCTAATATTTTTTTTTTAAATCTATGTTATTCATTTCAAAATCGTGACGGTTATTCTGCGATGCATAAATATTTGTAAAATATAGAATGCTCTCAATTACTTTTTTTATCAAAAAAGAGTGATGTCTTCTCTCTGATCTCATCAATGTCTTCTACATCAGAAACTTTCTAATCTAATCTCGGCGGCAAATAAACCACAAGTGAGTCAGCATTTTTACTATCTAAGTTTTCTTCTAACAAATCTATTAACTCTTTAGTAGTTAGTGCCATCTTCATTTCATATTTCGAGAATTTACTGTAATAAACAAATACACTACTATATATACGCATTCAGATGATAATAGTTTAGATTACTTCATTTTAATTTATATGAACTTCATAATATATTTTTATATTTATATAAACAAATAAACACAAGGAAACTTTCAAATTAAGTTAAAAAAAACAAATATAATGTTTACAGCACACAGCAATTCTATAAATAGAAAATTATGTGTAATGACGAGATCGTATGTTAAAATTTTAAATTGTTTAGTCTAATGAAAAAAATAAGTTTTCTGTTTTTTGAAGTTCTGTATTAGGTACTCTCTAATAAGAATAAAATTTTACTTTAATTTGTTAGACATCTATAAGACACCTGTCACAAGACACATGATAATTTAATAATTATATCGGTCTTAGAATTAATTTTTACATAATTACTTAAGTGTTTAAATAAATAATTAAATTTTTTTGGTACGCCTCTGCAAAATTAATAAGTGGAGTATGATTTCGTTGAAAAGTTATCGTTAAGGGCTTCGTTAAGTGCGATGTTGCCAAGTAATCACCTTCAATTAGAAATTGTTTTAGTATAAGCCTTTGAGACGGCAGACTACGTCATGAGTAGGTGATCGGCGACTGTCCTCTAACTAGAGCCCTCTTTATGTCTTACATCTGCACGATAACTTATAGAATGTGGTATTTATCGTTTCTCATTATATGACGAAAATATGTTTTCTATATTTTACTGTTGAAATCAGCTTTTGGTCTTGACCTATTCTTTGTATTAAAACATTTTCGTACGTAACTCGATGCGTCTACGAGAAACGCGTCATCCTTCCATAAATAATTTTTAATTGTTTATAATAATCTAGCTAGTTCGCATTATTATTATAACCCTTGTAATAATAGAATTTTACCACAAAACACTAATAAATGTTTTCAAACGAAAACAATTTAAAATGATTGTGATATTACAACATAATTGTAAGACGATTTTATCAATAAGACAAGGGAAATATTTATATTTTTATTGATTTCTATTGTTAGAATACCGTAACGATGATAATTCGAAAATTATTCAGATTATTTATCTATGTATATATCTCAACATTTCGAGATAGGAATTATATTTGTAATGTTACACTTACAAAAAAGGCATTGATTTCAATTTAGATATTTTTATTTTCGTTTTTTAGGCGATTCCTTAATTACTTAAAGTTGGTTGTTAGTACAGCGTTTTTTATCGTTCCTCAGTATTTCCTTATTTACCCTATTTAGAATGTAATTATATGTATTTTTCTGTTATAGTAAATTTTACTCGTTGGCTGCCGTCTACAACCATCAAATAATCGGTTTGATCGTTGCAAAAATCAAAGCGTACGAAAATTTAAATGACGAAGACAAGGGAATTTTGGCAAAATCTCTGTCCGATTCCGAAATAGCGTACATTCTGTCGCTAGGAGTACTCAAAGAATACCGAAGGAATGGTATAGCCTCATTGCTACTTGACTCTTTACTGAAACAACTCGTAACTCCGGAAAGGCGAAGAGTCAAAGCGGTTTTTCTACACGTATTGACAACGAATTCGGCTGCCATTATGTTTTACGAACAGAAAAAGTAAGTAAATTTCATATTCCACACTTCTATCTATCAATGTACTTGTTTGATCTGCACTATTCTAGCATGTTTCTTAAGAACATCAGTTGACTTCATTTACCATAGTTCATAAATAGGTGAATAGTAATAGCATGAATACGGTTGAAAAATATTCCATTTATAAATATTTCGTTACTTTATAAATACCTGAGTTATTTTTAGTTTTATTTTTGTTGTGATTACTTACTCGCTACCTACTTATTACTGTAGATGTCTTACTTGTAAGACCTAGTTTAGTAGAATATGCTGTAGTTACAAAAATTGGAGAAGAGAATGGTAATTATGAAATCTACACAAATTGTCATACGGAGGCAAAATTATTTGCGCAAAATAAAGGAATAATAAGATTCTTTGTCACGATGAAACTTTATTTGACCTCCGTGATACGCAATGTGGATGAAAGGATGTTAGCAAAACATGTAAAAATCATCATGGACCCACTAGTCGATAATTTACTTAATGATCATGGAGCCGGAATTCAAGATCCGGCAGAAGAGGACAATGAGATTTAGATGACAGGGTCTCTCTGGTCGTCATCAAGGTACATCCCTGTCAAACAAATAAGAATAACTCTATAGCCTTTAAAATTGGAACATGGAACGTAAGAAGTTTATACCGATCTGGCAAACTAGATAATACTGTTTTGGAAATGTGCAGAATGAAGATTAACATATTGGTGCTTAACGATATACAATGGCCTGAATCAGGAAAATGTAACACCAGAAATGAAACAATGTATTATTCCGGTAACGACAACTCCAATCACAGGCAGGGAGTTGGCATTATAGTTGATAAGAATTCTCAAAAAGCTGTTTGTAACTTTGTTCCCTACTCTGATCGAGAATTGGTGCTGTCTCTCAACTCTCATTTAAAATGAAAATAAATATAATCCAAGTATATGCACGCACTGCAGACAAGGCACGAAGACACCATAGAGAAAAAAGAGACCCACCAACCAACTCTCTTAGCGTAAATTTTGGTGCCTAAGAGAATGGTCCTGTCAATACCGAAATAAATATCTCATGTGCACGTATAAAAAATATGTACCATAAGTACACCTGGTCCTAGGTCTCGGTTGGTGTAACCACAAACGTTGGCATACCTATCGTTTGTTATAAGTTTTGATAAGTACAATTATCTAAAATTTTAGCTACATTTGTACTTAACTGAATCGAACTTTAGTCCACCTTTATAGTAACGACACCGATCGCGAATACTTGTACTATACTTGACTTCTTAGAACGATATTGTTCAACCCTATTTGCCTTTTTCGTTATAATACCAAAACGAAGTCACTTTCTCGTTTACTGTTAAACAGTATCATCCATGCATCTACTGTTAAACTAAACATCTACCCACCCTACCTTGCGTTAATCAATGCAATCTTCTGACTTTGATTTTAGTTTTCAAAGCTAATCAAAATATATTGTATTACAACCGATCTTTTTGGGTAAACGTTTATCTGTCTTTCCCCATCTTGTGGACGGAACATCTTGCCATGATTGACTTACGTGTCCCGCTTTGCCTAACGATATTAGGTATAATATATCTTTATTACATATATAAAAATATATACATATGTAGATACCAACATATACCAATATATGTATTAAGCATATACCTTTGTCATTTTGTAAAGATTGTAATTTTACCCCTACCTGTTGTTTATCGTATTTGATAGCTAGTACTTACACTGCCGTATATCTTTGGTAATAAGATTACTTAGTCATATCATATGTATGTCTTATCTGCTGTGATACCGTTATTTTTTAGACTTTCCTCTACTTTTTCTCATTATAGTTCCCACACGTTTCCTTATTTTTAAGATCCGATGCAAACCTAGTACAACTAGTTCTACAACGTGGAGAAGGCTGTGAAGCATGTTTAATCGTCCCGAAAATGCTTAAAATTTTTTGCCCTCACAAATTTCTTTTAGCTACGCCCAAGACTAACAAATCCTTAGAAGAGTTATACTACGCTTTCTAATTGGCATATCGAGGGCAAGTATATGCACGCACTGCAGACAAGGCACGAAGACACCATAGAGAAAAAAGAGACCCACCAACCAACTCTCTTAGCGTAAATTTCGTGGTTCTTTTATGATCCTTTCCCTTCTCAGAAACAAGTTAATAACTTGTGATGAATAAAACATGATGAAGAAACTACAAGAAGAATATACCAAGGCTGGCCTAGATATTAACCTCGCGAAAACAGAGTACCTATCTACAAGTGAAGAAGACATAGAAGATCTACAGATTGATGACAACGTAACAATCAAAGGAAAGGATAAATTCAAATACCTGGGGTTTATAATCACGAAAAAGGCAACAACAGAGGAACAAATTACACAAAGATTAGGACAAACAAGAACAGCAATCCGACAACTTAACTCAGTATGGTGGGATAGACACCTAAATATGAAGACAAAAACGCAGATTTATAAAACATTAGTGCGAAGTATTATGACATATGGGGCTGAAAATTGGATCATAAACAAGAAAACCAGCAGTAAGATAGTAGCAACAGAGATGGAATGCCTGCGAAGATGCTGCAGAGTAACAAGAATGGATAGGAGAAGTAATGAAGAAATAAAGCAAAGAACATCAATAGAAACAGACATACTAACATATATAGAACAAAAAAGACTAAAGTGGTATGGACATGTAAGAAGAACTAGCGACAGCAGATGGATAAAGAAAATAACCGAATGGAGCCCCATAGGAAGGAGGAAAAGAGGACGACCCCGAAAATCCTGGAGGAACGAAGTAGACGACGCCATGAGTAAGAGAGGACTAAACGATGGAGAATGGAACAACAGAGAGAGAGGGAAACGGTTGAGCGAGGGAAGGCAGTGAATACTGTAGAATCCCTAAATATATATATAATAACTTGTGTGTTTTATCTATTTACTAACCCTTCACTTCTAAGAACAGATATAATAAAACTCCGAAAATCTAGGAAGTTCCTTTCACCCGAGTCGGTTCTCAATCCTAAAATATAATAAGGACTAATCTCACATGAGTCTCTAGAGATTTTTTAAGCTTTCAGCTTATTTGTGTACCAGCCTTCGAGTTAAGCAGGTCAACTTGGCGGTAAGTCGTTTATTCAGATCATGTCTTGTAACTGTCCCGCTAATTTCGATTTTTTTTTATTAATTGTAGACTTGGATGTCACTTCTGTTTGCCATCGTACCTCGTATCCCCTATCTTATATATAGTATCTTCTACCTTGCATCCTGCCGCTAGTTATATAACTCTATGTCGCTCGTTGGATACATAGATATCATCCTTTATCTGATCTAAAGAAGAGCTTTAGATCAGCCTTTTATATGATCACTGGGTCTGAGCATCACTAGAATAGTACATACAGTATTAAAACGCCCAACATCGGAGGGCCCAAAAACTGAGAGGAGGAGGGCCCTTCATTCTGTTGTGCAATCGATCATCCTCTACGCTGCGCCTGTCTGGAGTTCTGCAGTTTTAACAAAGGCGTACAGAAAGCAGCTCACCCTAGCAGATAGGAAGAGTCTATTGAGGGTGGCGTGTGCATACAGAACAGTCTCTGCCGAGGCGTTAGGAGTTATCACAGGGTGTATTCCGATGCACATGCTAGTGAAGGAAAGAGGAAGAATATACGAGAGAAGAAATGAAGACATAGCAACAGAACGTTTAAAAAAAGAAGAAAGGGAAAGGTCCATAATGGTGTGGCAAGAGGAATGGAATGAGATGAGAAGGGTGGCGCAGTGGACGAAGTCGTTGATTCCTAATCTGAGAAGATGGATGGATCGCGGGCACCGGCGTTTGGATTATTTCCTGACGCAGATGCTCACAGGACATGGTTGCTTTAGGGCATACCTTTACAGATTTGGAAAGGCAGAAAATGACAAATGCCTGTATTGTGAAATATCGGATACTGTCTCGCACACTCTATTGGTATGCGATAGATGGATAGGTGAGAGGAGCCTGCTTGAGAGAGAGAGCTAGGAAGTAGGGTGCAATCAGTCACTGAACTGGTGGAGGAGATGTTTAGGTCGTCAGATCGGTGGAGAGCAGTTCAGAGATATGTGAGGAGAACATTGGAAAGAAAGGTACAAGAAGAAAGGCGACCCGAAGTTAGGCAGGGTGCCCAGGACCAAGAAAGAAGATAAGGCAGAATGAGAACGGGTGAGATTGAACATGAACAGGGACGAATAGAGGGAGAGAATAATTCCGTCGTAGTGGGAAAGTGCTAGAATGTGTGAGAATTGTGCGTGAATGAAAGATCGGGTGAATATCGTGCCGATGTTGCGTCCCAATCAGGGCGATCCGGCCGGTTATTCACCGCTGAGGAGGGTGTTTTTTTAGCAGGTAGGTATCTGGCATTGACGGCGATGGTGTCCGAACAACCCTAGCGCACGGCCTCGGATATCATCGTGGCCACGCTGGAGGAGTCCTGCATAACCGAGGCTGGAAGGCGGTTCTGTCCACCTTCTAGGACCGAGGTATCGAACATTTGGACCACCCCCCTCATAAAAGAAGGAAAAAAAAAGTATTAAAATGCAGATATGTCCTATCAGATATTTACTGGAAGGGTCACTAATGAAATCTGCGATATTTTTACTTTTTTTTATAAATTCCAATTTAAAGAATCTTGGCAAGACAATTTTTTTCAATGTTTATGTTTATGATACATGATACACTGTTGAATTCTATTTTTAAAATTTCATAATTTTTAGTCCAAGTTTTATTTATTAAATATAATTATGAAAAATTATTGCTTATATTTTGTTTTATTTTGAGTAATTCTAATTACCTACTTCAAAGATGCGCAGTGTAATTGTTTGAATATAATGACCATGAAGATAATTACATAATCTTATGAGACTATAGTTTATTTTTATGAACGAGAGAGTAATTAGCATAATTTTAACTGGTAGCTCCCACCACTCCATGGGCGTGCTCAAGATTAATTGAAAAATTACTTTGAATAATTGTAAAAAATAAATGAATTATTTCAGTGTTATAAAGTGTTATGTGTATGTAAACAAAAGTGACCTCTTTTATCACACACTATATTAGAACTGACTGGCCTACATTAAAAAGGGTTTTAAAAAATTCACATTTTTTTTAATTTTTAAAAATTACAAAAGAGAAAAAGAGTTTTTAAAACCGTCTAAGGTATGTTAAATAGCTGAATAAAAATATTAATATAAAACTTACAGCTACTTGTTACAAATCCAAATCAGATTCAGAAGATGAACTTTCAGAACCAAGATTTATAATAACTGGCTCGATCATTTTATCAGTAATATTGTCCAGCTTCCACATTTTTTCCTCTTCTTTAATAGTGTGATTTACTGCCTTTTCCCAGTTTTCAGGTTTTACATTATTTACGGCCTCCAAAAACAACTGTTTAACATCATGAATTTTAAAAGTGGTATTTTTTCTTGAAACTTCACTCTTTATCTGTGCCCATACCAGTTCAATCGGGTTTAATTCACAATGATATGGTGGGGATCTAAGTACTGTCATTCCACGATTTTTGGCAATTTCATCAATTTCGTATTTTTTAAATTTTTCTTTATGAAGGGCACACAACGAATAAAGTTCCTTTCTTATAGATCCGGGATGGTACGTAATATGTTTTGAACTCAGCCAATTCTGCAAGTCTTTTTTTAACCACTTGGTTGTGGGCAGTCCTTCTATAAGTCTGGAGTGATAACTTGCATTATCCATTACTATTACACAGTTCTTAGGAAGAAGATCTATAATTTGTTCGAACCATTCTTGAAAGACATCAGCGTTCATGTCTTCATGGTAGTCACCGGTACGAGTTGATTCAAAAGTTAATAAACCACCTTCAACAAAACCGTCTGAACTGCCAATGTGTACTATTATCAGCCTGCGTCCCTTTCCTGATGGTGGGTTTAAACCAGTAGATAAGTTATTTACAAAATCGTGCCTTTGACTTGTAACAGTTTCAACCTGCCAAAATTTATTTGGTGTATGACCCTCGTTGATCCATGTTTCATCAAGATAAAATATTTTTCTTTTTTGGTTTCTCATTTCCTTTATGGTTCTTAGAAAATGTCTTCTCCATATGACAATATCGCTTCTTTCTAATAAAATAGACTTTCTGGGATTCTTTTTCCAGCGGAAGCCTATTTCTTTTAAAAGTTTCCATAACGTACTTTGACTCATTTCTGGGTAATCCTTATCATCTCGAACTGAGACAAGAACTTTATCCA
The DNA here is from genome assembly GCF_040954645.1 of Diabrotica undecimpunctata. Lineage (NCBI taxonomy): Eukaryota > Metazoa > Arthropoda > Insecta > Coleoptera > Chrysomelidae > Diabrotica > Diabrotica undecimpunctata. The sequence continues at coordinate 21,935,074 of NC_092809.1, forward strand.
ATGTTGGAAATTCTTGTCTAAAGAAGAATTCATGCACTTTCCGTCGAAGTCCTTCTTTAAAATGATATTCTATTTGAAATTTTGGTTTCCCTGGAGCATTACGTGGCATTTGAAAACTACCACATTTCTCTTCTTTAATAACTCTGTAAATCGTAGATTTCCCAATACCAAGTGTACTGATAACTAACTCAACGGTCTCATCAACACTTTCACATAAACGTTTGTCTGTAAATGATTTAAAACAATTAAATATTAATGTTTTTTCATTAACTGTTAGAGGACCAATTTTTCGGCGTTTACACGGCACTTCCAAATTTTCCATAACACTAGTATACACAATAAACTGCACCTTGCAACTGAAGTACCTACTTTTAGTGAACTGTTAAGAATTTTGAATACGCCACTTGGACCTTCCTATATACAAAATGGAAAAACCCACTATCACATTTTCTGTGGAATAAGTTTAGAAGGTAATTATCTAGTCAATTACTGTCGTAGATTCCTGGAATTAAAGAATTAAATGTTTGATTGTTGAAACTCTTACTTCGTGGAATGCACTCATTTCAGATAAAATAAAACGTTTTATTTTATCTAAAGAATTAAACTTTATTTTGCAAATAGGCAAAGAATTAAACTTTATTTTGCAAATAGATAAAATAAAACGTTTTATTTTATCTAAAGAATTAAACTTTATTTTGCAAATAGGTAGGTACTTATTAAACTTTTATTGGTTATATATAACCAATAAAATAAACATCTTACATTTCTTGCAAATTCATTAGTACCTGTTAACCTCCATCACTCCGACACTGGCAACCTTATTTAGGGATTAGTAAGCCTCACAACTATTGTATTCTATTCTGCTCCAACCTTTATACCTGGTGGTCATACTCAATTTAAAATTGTTTTCCTATATACTTCTGTAAACTTGTTGACAAATATCTGTTTTTCATTGAGTCACCCGTATCAACAGTTTAGGGATTTGCATACATAATTTATTGTTTTATTACTCTCTCATACATAAAAATACACTATAATCCGTTCAATACTCTATAAGTTTATTATATTTAAATTATTTTTTTGTTTTCAGATTTAGGTTACATAGATTTCTACCATATTACTATTCTATCAAAGGAAAATGTAAAGATGGATTTATGTATGTTTTATATATAAATGGAGGCCATCCACCTTGGACGATATAATATCCTTTTTCAAAAACCCTTTATGCTATACATTTCTAGTCAACATAACTTTATTACTTATTAAATTGTATATTATTGAGTTGAATATAATATATTTAAACCATTTACGTTTTCCGATTTTGTTATTTGCGGGTGTTTCAAGATTCTGCCTGTTTAAAGATATTCAGTCTTCTGAAGTAACGATCTATCTCTTTCATTTGTATACTATATCTTTCCAATATCTGGAATATAAAATATTTAATTCTTAGTCAGTGAATATTAGTAAGTCCTTACAGAAGATAGTTCCGAAACAATTTTCTTAAATTTTCCCCATTTAACTCTTCGCGGCACGGGTGAATTTGTTTTACACCAAAGGTCGGGTGGTGTCTAAGAGACACACATTATGTATTTAAATATTTTACAAAAAATGAAAAAAAAACAATTTTTATTGTCTACCTTCTTTTATAACATAAAACATATTTTATCAATTTAAACAATTAAACAAACAACAATTCTTTATTTGGAACTGATACAAGCAAACTTCAAAATTTTGTGTAACACAATCTTGACACATGGGCTGTACATGTTCCAGGCAAAGCCATTTTCTACATTTTTTGCAACAATATCTTATTTTCCGATTTCGACAGTAGTAGCATCTTCCATGTTGTATACCATCAGTTGATTGCCGTATGTCCACTTCTGAACTCGTTAAACGCGGTTCTCGTTTTAAGTGCTTTTAATGTTTTTCGCTCGAGAATTAATGCTTTGTTTAACTAAATCAAGACCAACATCTTGACCAACATCAATGTCCATTGATGCCGGCAATGTTTATTATATTATATATTACCATCGGCCATCTTCTGGTGTTCCTGCTAACATTGTAGGCAGCTGATTTTTGATCAGCACAATCTACACCACATTTTGTGATATTGTAAAATGTGATAATTTTAGGTTTATTTTTTTCACCAGTTTCGGAATCAATTCCATCATCTGTATGTAGGGAGGAGACAGCAAGAACCACTTTGCCTTTTTTTAGAATATGTGATACTAAGGTTATATTTTTCCCAAAACCAAACATTGAAGAATTCACTGGTCGTAATTTACCGTTTAAAAATTCCAGTGGAATTTCTTTTCTGTTTTTTTCTGATGGTAGCAACTACAGTTATGTTATGGTCTTCTAGAAGTTTATTAACAAGAGGTATGGTGGTAAACCAATTATCAAATGTTAAATTGCGACCTGATCCTAATATTGAAGCGCAAAGCCTGAGTACCAAGGCTTCAGTTTTATTACTAATTGCGAAAGGTCCCTCTGGCTGCTTTCCTGGGTATATTTCTAAAGTTGACATATAAAATGTTCTTGAGTCTACCATTGCAAATACCTTAATCCCATACTTTGCAGGTGTGTTTGGGATATAAACGCGAAACGAACATCTTCCCCTAACTGCATAGAGCATCTCATCTACCGTGACATACTCTCCTAAGCTGTAATTATTCCTACAATTGCCAACAAACGTTTCCCATAGTTCTCGAATCGGTGCTAAGTTATCAATCTTTTTTCTTTCGTTGCGAGTGTTGATATTATCGAAACGTAGTGAATTAAGTAAAAATTTCATTCTTCTGTAAGACATCACAGCCGGAAATATTTCCACTCCCGTTCCGTCAGTTGACCAAAACTCCTTCAGATATAATCTACCTCCTTTTAAAACTCCGGCTAAAAGCAGCAATCCAAAGACAGCTTTCATTTCTGTTACGTTCGTCAATTTCACATCATAATAGTCTTTGTAACGAGTTACAAGTGTAGAGATATAAATATTGGTATTTTCGACAATTATGTTGATCATCTGATCGTCAAAAAAAGATTGAAAAGTTTCTGTAGTACGTTCTAGCGTTTTTCGCACTTTCTATGGGACCAGGCAAATGTGACATTATATTGTGACTTCGAGTTCGCACTTGCTGGTTTGGCACATGTTTATTCCATTTTGTAATACCATCTTTTGCTGTATAATAAAGATGCCTATTACTACCTCTACAGATGCTAGTGCTAGCCGAAATTTCTTTAGTATCTTCAAAATCTAGCTCTTCTTCTGTGTCACTTTCATGGTGTAATGTTTCATAGATGTCTTCTTCGTCAGAAAAGCCTTTCTCTTCTAAATCATCCTCGGCTTCTACTTCATCATACAACTTGTATAGTCTAGCTATTTCTGCTAAATAAGGATCCATTTTTAAAACGATTTACTACCTAAAATAATAAAAATTTGTCTCAACAGAAGTTACAGTTATAGTTTGAGTTAACGTACCGCTTCTCGATTTTGTATCTGCAAAGCTCGGGTAGTGTCTCGTGGACAAAAATGCACTGCACAAACTCTCAGAGACTTAGAATCAAACTGCGGCCTGGCGCATATGCTACTAAGCTGTAATTCATGCAGCTACTAAAGCGCCCGCGCGTTAGAACTAACGGGTCTATTTGCAAATTGTAAAAATATGATTGGCTTGTCTCACAGACACGCACCCGTACCGCGAAGGGTTAATATAGTAGATTTTGACATAAGAATCAAAGCAACTCTATACCGATATAGCAATTTTTCAACTACCGTATACGTTATTTAGTATGTGGAACAAAGATAACACTTAATTGTTTGAATACGAGTGAGACACAATCCCCGCATGTTGGAGTAGCGAGTCTAACTTTTAAACAGGTTGCAAAATTTCTGTTACATCATTCGTTCTAAAATATTAGTCGGATACACGAGTGTAACATAATATTTAAATCCACTACAGATCATTGTAGATTGAAAATTAATATTTCCCCAACAAAACTTACATGAATTAATTGTAACTGTTATTTTTTAAACGATTATATCATTACTTGATTAATTAACACAGAACACTGAATTGAGAACTTGATATGTGACAACAGCTTGAGCTAAATAAATAACGCACTTTAGTATACAGACAGATAGTATAAACGGTGTACCCCCTCTACGAGTGCAGGATTTCTCCTCAAAATAATATGCGGTGCTTCTCTGTGCAGAATAATACGGTTAATTATTGCTGCTTTTGAAAATCGCCCAATTCCAACAGAGAAAACAGTACGATCAATTAGTAAAAACTTTAAAAATTTCGGTTGCATAAATACCTGTATGAAATATCGTCCAACGGATCAGCCACGATCGAAACAAATCTCTGTTGAACGTGAAGCTCGCGAAATGCAAGTTTGTTTAACTGCTGAAGAAACGCCTTGTTCGAGTAGACAAATTGCGGACGAAGTTGGCCTAAAGGAGAGAACTGTAAGGAATATTTTAAAACTAAATGGATACAATTGCTATAAAGTGCAAACCACCCAAGAACTTTTTCCAGGCGATCATTTTAAACGTATGGAATTTTGTGAAACTATGATGGAGAAATCGAATGAGCACAATAACTTTTCAAAAAATGTTTTGTTTTCCGATGAATCTTCATTCACAATCCATAAACGTCATAATCCATCTGTCGTCCGCTATTGGTCTAGGGAAAATAAACATTTAAGTATTGCTGTGAAAACACAATACCCAAAGAAATTAAATGTGTGTACTGGACTTTATAACGATAATACAGGGTGACAATCGGGAGCTAGATGTTTTTAGAACGCATAGTACGAAGCTTGAGGGGATGAGAGTGGGACAAGCGCGGCGTTACTACCTCTGTAGTAGTGTGCCATTTCAGTAAACATGGAGCAGTGGACGATAGAACATCGCACGTTTGCATACGATACGTTTATCCGAAATCAAGAATCAGTGATCACTACGCAGCGGATTTTTCGCACTCACTCTAATATTGGTAGGCGTGGAGCGGTTCCATCTCACAACACAATCTTAAGATGGATAAAGAATTGTAGAACAACAGGCAGTGTCATGAAAAAAAAGCAACAAGGTCTGAATAGAACAGTAAGAACTCCTGTAAACATACAGCGAGTGAGAGATGCCGTCGTCAGAAGCTCTACACGGTCCGTCCGAAAACATGCAATTCAGCTAAACATTAATCGGGAATTAGAAAAATGTTGCATAAGGACCTAAAATTTCACCCCCTACGAATTATGTTGAACAACGTGAGGATTTTGCTAAGAGAATGCAATTTCTTTTGGAGCGTCCTTTACATTCTCAAAAAGTCACAGTGTGGTGTGCCATTGGTCCGACTGGCATTATTGGGCCATGTTTTTTCGAAGAGGCTGGCCCATCGAGCAAAAAGACAAAAGAGGGAATCTAATCGTTATGAAAAGGCGACCAAAAAAGTGGCCTCTGATGGCGGACATATCCGGAAATGCGAATGCGCCAAATTTAAATTTTCCGACACTTATTAACAGTAGCTATAAAATAGTTTTCAAAATGTGTCTTAGACGAGAAAATTTTAATTAAATATTAACGATAACAGTCTAAAATGTGAAACAATTGTTAAAAAACTTCAATATAAATAAGATTTCATGTGACAGTTGGGACAAATAATAACATAACCCAACTAAATTTGATTTCTTAAACAAGGAAAGACTCTCTTTCCTTGTTTAATTTGGCCTCTCAAGATGGCACTTCCTGTCTAACAATATTTTTGCCCCCACTACCTTTACATTCCCTCTTTTGTCTTTTTGCTCGATGGGCTGGCCATACCGTCACCGTTAATTCTGTTCGCTGCGTTGACATGATCCAAAATTTTTTAGTTCCAGAACTACGCAGAAAAGGGGATGGTGGAAAAAACCCAAGGAATGTGTGGTTTCAGCAGGATGGTGCCATGGCACATACTGCCCATGCTTCAATGAATATTCTCCGCAACCTGTTCCCAGGACAACTCATTTCACGTTTTGGAGATTTGCCGTGGCCTCCAAGGTCTCCAGACCTGTCAATTTGTGACTTTTTTCTATGGGGGTATTTAAAGTCGTGTATATGCTAGCAATCCTCGTAATTTAATAGAGTTGAAGAACGCAATTCGACAAGAAATCCTGACTATCGATCGAGCGATGTTAGAGCGTGTAATGGAGGATTTCCTAAAGAATATCGAAAACTGCATCAAACGTGATGGTCATCATCTTAATGACATTATTTTCCATACTTAATTAGATCGTAAATGGCATAATATAAGCTTCAGTTTAATGTTAATAAAATAGTATTTTCTTGCAAATTTCTTGTGTACCATTTAGTTTAAAATCGTCCAATTGTCATTGTCACCCTGTATAATTGGTCCATTTTTTAATACGGGAAATCTGAATGGACGTTAGTATCTAGATTTATTACGCAATTAGATTATTCCAGCAGTTCGAAACCTTGCGGTCTACTCCGATGATATCTGGTTTCAAGAGGATGGTTGCCCAGCACATAATGCAATCGAAGTTACAAATTATTTGGAACAAATATTCCCTGGACGATTAATTTCTACACAAGGAACAATAAAATGGCCCCCTAGATCACCAGATTTAACACCTTTGGATTTTTATTTCTGGGGAATGCTAAAATTAAAATGATATGGGCATCAATTCGAACGAGCCACCAATTTAGCAGAATTGCAAGAAAAAATTGTTCAACTCTGTAGTCGGGTACAGCCAGGTCAGCTGAATGCAATGAGCCTTGCTTTGGTTGATAGATTCGGATTTTCTTTGGCGCGAAATGGTGGTTTGATCTATCATTTAATTGGTTAGAGATTTTTAAAAAAATGCCTTTAATTTTAATTTAATTATTTAAAATAATTTTTTTAGTTGATTTTTTGTTTTGTTGGTTGGTTGTTGGTTTTGTTAATGTAAGTTAATTATTGTTTTATTTCCAAGCTACCACAGATAAAAATCTACAAGAACTGCATTTAAAACTCGAATATAAGTGTTCGTAATACCAAGTTAGCATTTTATTCGTAAAATCGTATTTTCATTGTTTATTGTGGAGCCTCACCACAGAAAAGTGGAGGGGAGAACTCTCCAAGCTCCGTTGTTTTTTGAATGGAACTACAAATTGAAGCACGCTGGCAAAATTTGCAATATCTCTCATATTATAAATAGCTTTGGCGACAAAGTATTTCCCTGTCGGACCCCTCTGCGCCAATTTTTATCTTCTAAGATATGCAAACGAAGGTTTATAGTTGCTCTTGCATTTCCGTATATATTTCGTTATTTCCTATCACAGGTATGTGAGACCACAAGTATTTTTTGATTATCTACTGGTAATTTCTACACATGCTAGTTCCATACTATTCCAAACGACCAAATTTGGAAACTATTCGTTAATTCATTGCCTCACAGCTCTAGAATAGTAAACTGAATACTGATGTAATTGCACAAATATCTAAATTCAATTATTTAATTGAAAGTAGTGCCATAAGCCGGTGTTTAAAATGCTAAAAGCCCTTTGCTTCCATATTTTCTTTAAAAAAGAAAAGGTCCGTAATATATTAGTTCAGCATTAAATACGAAACGTTGTTTTTTCAAAATACTGGAGATAGAAAATTTGGTCCAACTGAACAAAGCTAGGAAACATTTGTTTTCGTTTTATCCTGTTTATTAGTTGATCGTCAAAACAAGTGAATTTTAATCTCTAAAAGTATGTTTCTATTTTAAGCTTAAATGGCATTTTCCTTAATAAAGCTTACCGACTATGTACAGTTCATGTGTAGCAAAGTGATAAACGGCGTAGGTCTCTTCCCATGGATGGTGTTCCAAATTAACAGGGCGCTGCATTGGGTATGGAGGGAGCCGAAAAGTAATGACCACGAAAATCATTAAACAAATTAGAAAACTAGTCTCTGAAATGCGGAATGTGTCGAAAATTATTTTTAATTTTATAAAGAATATAATTATCAAATAATTTATTGTATGTTTTACGTACTTTAAGGTTTTTGTCTTCAATTTTGAATAATTGAATCATGTGTTATTGTAATTATATCAAAATGAAAAAACCTTTAAATTGTTATATTTTGATAGCAGAAATTGATTTATTATTTATACATATTTAATTTTACATATAACTTTTACAGCTTTAGAAGAACTTAACACAGAGATTGATACGAATAAAAAGAAGAATTTTATATTTTTCTACAAATGCCTTGTATTTATGTGTGTCTACAGTATAAATGCAGCTCTAACAGGCTTTAAAGGCCCATTGCTTGAATTTTTTTCCACTTTCTTCGGTCTATGACACCTCCATATCTTATAGTCATTTTTGGTAGATGTTCCTATTACGTTTTAAGCCACATATTCGTATTCGTCCTCTTTTCCAAATTTAAACCACTTTTTTAATTTTCATTTCACTTTTTAATATTATTGATACAAACTTTACCTTCTTTTTCCTTCATTATAGATCCAATGAAGGAATATCTTTTTCCCATATGTAAGTTGGTCAAACAAGCGTAAGATAAATATCAAGGTAAGGCTACCTTAGAATATTACTCTGTTGGTTGAAAGAGTAAATGTGAGATTGTTCTGAGATATATAATTTTTAGTGTGTTTGGTAATTTTTTTCACACCTCTAACAATAGCACCACGCTGAGCTGAATATTAATGAGTCACTTATATAGCTTGTTAGACTATTCTTCTTCTTCTCCTTCAAGTGCCCTGTCCGTTGCGAACGTTGGCTATCAACATGGCAATTCTGATCTTGTTTGCGACGCTTCTGAATAGTTCGACCGATGTGAGCCCGAACCACTTCCGCAGATTTTGGAGCCACGAGTGTCTTCTCCTGCCTGGCCCTCGCTTACTGTCTATTTTCCCCTGGACAATCAATTGCAGTAGACGGTACTTATCGTGTCTCAATATGTGGCCTAGATATTCAAGCTTTCTTTGTTTGATTGTGCTCACGATTTTTTCTCCTTTCCGATTCTTTGGAGAAACAACAATTGCATAGTTAAGGCGTGATCGCTTAAAAATCGTGTATGGTCAATCGTAACGCTTATAAAACGTTATTCCTTAACAAAAATTGGTCCTTCGAGTCATAAATAATGTAAACAGCAAGGTTTGCATCCCGGTCTATAGAAGCGCTGATAATCAGTTTTTTTTTTTTTGGTGTTTATATAAAAGTTTTTGGAAGTATCAAACATTTTTTTAGTTTTGTTTTAACTGAAATATTATGTGTTAATATTAGCATTAATATTATATATCACTGAATATAACTGATTTTTTATAATTAAAAATGGATAAAAAAGTAAAAAAACTACTAGATTGGGTAATCGAGTTTCGATCCCAGACCCATACAAATAATAGCCGCGTGTTTTATTAATCTACCAAACAGTTTTTATACAGTTGCTATTATATTGCTAACTGTTTGTATGATTTGACCTCTATCAACCAGATTACAAACCTTGCTTAATTACGTTTGAAATGAAGCATATGAGGTGACCTTCCATAAACATCTATGTATAGGTCTTTTCGTTTGTATTTGACTCATTTGCAAACAGTTTGTTGTGCAACGTAAGATCACGTTCGACGTAAAACTTCCAAGTTCGTGGTGTGAGTCGTCCAAGGCATTTGTAACAATCGTCGATAGGCCCACATTTCAAATCCATCCATCCAATGGCGCTACAGCCCAAATCGGGCCTTGGCCTCCTTCAACAGGCTTCTCCAACCATCTCTATTTACCGCTGTTCTTTTCCATGAACGCGTTCCCAGGCAGTTCCTGGCATCCTCATCGACTTCATCTTCCCATCTCTTTTTAGGTCTTCCAACAGGTCTTTTTCCCTGCATTCTTGCATTTAATAATTTTCTGGGGATTCTATTCTCATGCATGCGGACCACATGCCCTGCCCATCGTAATCTCTGCAGTTTAGTATGTTGTGCTAGAGGTGGTTCGCTATATTGCTCGTATATTTCTCTACCACATTTCAAATGCCTCTAGTCTATTCAGTGTGCTAATTTTTGGTGTCCACGCCTCAACCCCATACAAAAGTGTGGGTTATATGTAGCAATTCATCTTCATTCTGGCTTTAAAACCCTGCGTGGGTTCTATCCTCCTCAAGACTTTGTCGTCAGTCGCCCTATCCATCGCCAACCTTGTTCTGGGTCTTCCTCTTCTTCCAATGGGTTTATCAAGGAGCGTTTTCTAGCTGGATCATATCTAGCAATTTATTAAGTTATATAACAGGGTTAAGATTTTCATCGAATCAGGTACACGCACTTGGAAACTCTAGTTATTTCTTTTCCTTATACATTTACATGCACTGGTTGATTTGGATTCCTATTTACCACCAATATTTTAGTTTTTTGGTGTTTGTTTCTTAGCCCAATACATCTCCTTCGGCTGATCTTTTGTTAAGTAAACGCTGCAAGCATTCCGAACTCTCTACAATTATGACTGTGTCATCGGCGTATCTTAAATTATTTATCAATATTTCTCTGAGTACGTGAAAACGCTGAGAGCCGTCAGTTTTTAAATATAGATGTGCGCTTTTGAAAACTAAATTTAAATATACAGGGTGATTCGTGCAAGTCTAGCATAGTCCATAATTTTTATTTTTAATGAAACCCTGTATATTTTTATAATTTTAAAAGCTCCTTAAGAACCTGATCTCAACTTACTATATTGTATAATGCGTGTAGGGTCTATTATTAATAATACAGGGTGAAATTTGGAAAATATATAGTGTGGAAACCACTTACGGCATAAAAATTTTTGTGTCCTTATTTTAGAAACCTTGCCTCCGAAACGCATATATGCTTTTCTTATTACCTACCAGTTGTCCGTGCCACACTATGCTTCTTTGTCATTCTTACGCCTTGTACTCTTAACTTAACATAGTTTGTTGCCTCATTATAATGGAATCTATTTTAAACTCTAATTTGACTCGCAAAATTTGAAAACATGTAAAATTTGACGTTTGTAAATCCATCTCGGAAATTACTCTCAAAATATGGAAGTGGAAATCTGAATGTCAAATATAACGTTTTTTAGTTAAAATTGTGGGTTATTCCTATTAAATATAGTAGATAACTTTTGTGTGTTCATACAAAGTGTACTTATGGACAAAAAGTCGTTCAAAATCTTTACATCCTAACCTTCACTTTATATAATTTATATACTGAAAATTATACCTAGTGTTACAACATAAAGGTGCGAGCGCACTTGACGGCACCGGCCGGTAACTGACCGCACCGCTATAGCCCGGAATTAAATGCCGTAACGCGCATGTACCGGCATTTACTCAGTCAGCGGATTTACATATTTTATCTAACATTGATCCAAAAACTATTATTGTTAGTTTGTTGTGCGAGGAAGAAGAACAACCAAATAAATGTACAAAAAGGAAGCGTAATAAATGGGTGTATGAAATTTGTAAAAAGCGAAACATGGAAAGTGAATTTGCTATTTTTTCCTGATTTTAAAAACAAATTACTTAAAACTAATAATATACCTAGTATATTACTATGCAACTGTACGTACATGGTTGTCTCATATGCTGTGATATTTCCTTCCAAAAGTTATTTTTCTTTTCTCGGTTGAAATAGTTTTTGTCACCAAAATCGTCAATTCCTTGTACACACTTCTTGTAGTGCCTCTCCGTTTCGGATGTTGGCGACCATCATGTCAATCTGTACTCTGCACACTGCTACTCTAAAAATATTTGTAGTTGTTGTGTTGAACCGCGTACGTAGGTTTTTCAGCCAGTATATCCTTGGCCTTCCTGGGCCTCGTTTTCTTTCTACTTTTCGTAAAATTATTTGCAGCAAAACATATCTTTGCCGTTCCTTATGATGTGACCGAAGTATTTTGACTGTTTTTATTGCAGTTAAGAGCTCTTTTTCTTTTTGCATTCTCAATTCTTAACGAATATTATTAATTTTGATTAGTCAATTTTATTTTCCGGCTCGTTCGATTGTGGTATCGCTAAGTCACCGGGCAACGCGCCGCTACACACTACGCGCGAAAATATTTCATTCCGAGTTTTCTGCGCGCTTCGTGTGTTTCGATATGTTACGTTTCCGTGAAGTTCGCGCTGATTAATTTGAAAGATATTAAATTGCCGATCATCGTGGTGCATTCTGTTGCCGGCCGGTTCGGTCAAGTTCGCGCATATCTTAAATGTAGTTAAAAATCGTGATATTTTAATTATTTAATTTATATTTTTTATTGAACGTGATTAATTTTAATGATATTGTTGGTTTCATTACATCACATTCTTAGCTAATCCCGTTAAATTATTTTTAAATAAAATATTTGAACACTTTTAAATATTTTATTTAAATATACAATTTTTTAACAATATTTATTTGTATTGCCGCACTATATTTTCGACACATTTTGTATATACCTATAAATACAGTAACCAATAAACAAATTATTTGTTACACAGTTTTTGTATGAGATATTTATATAAAGTTAGTATTATATTTTCGTTATTTAATTTTAGATACTTAAGTTATTTTTCAGAATAAGTACATACGATATTATGCGAAAAAATATCAGTATTATACTACATAGTCAATTTGAAGCGTACTACGGATTGTCTTTTAAGATAAATTTTAGGAGTTCCAATTGAAAACTTGGGAATTGTATCTATAAATATTGTTAATTATTCGATGTATCTATGGATATTTCCATTCTAACTTACTAATTATCTAACTATTTGATTTTTAGAAAAACATTCCAAAAATTTCACTTTTACACAATGTAATTTATTACATTTCTTGTCAATTTACCGACTTCGTTCAACGCCGCGTGTAACATTATAATTAAAACGTCAGAAATAGCTTATGTTGGCTAAGTAGATCCCTCTAGAGTTGCTGAAAAAGTTTTAAAGTAAAAATTAGTACGCCGCGCGTAAGAGAAAACGGGTCACCTACAAAATTTAAGAAATATTGTTTCTTTTTATTATTTTTTTATTTTTATCAAATAAAATCTATTAGCTATTGAGTCAGTTACTCATGTAACACGTAACCCGACAATATCTTGAGTAACAAATGGAAAACAAGGAAATATTTCGGAAACTAATAAATGTATTGGAAATTTCTATGTATCGTTACAGTTAAAACAAGAATTGAATTATAGAGTCAAGAAAAGGCAAGTATTTTTTTAATAATGTGTGTTACCACTACGATTCTGTGTGACACTCCTCATTCGATTTGGCATAGAATTGATCACGTTTTAGAGGTCCCTTTGGAGAAAAGTGGTCCATTCCTCAATTAGAGCCATTCGAAGCTCTTTACATGTTGTTCTAGCAGGTATGCTACATCTTACACACGTTTTGAGCAGGCTCCATATAAGCCTAATGGGATTAAGGTCTGGGCTTTGAACAGGCCAGTCCATTTTTAGAATACCTACCCTTCAAGATACTGTTACAATCCTTACCGTGTGTAGTCTCGACTTATCTTGCATAAGGAGAAAACCATTGCCAATAAATCCAGCATATGGCATCACATGATGTAGGATCTCCGTTATGTATATTTGTGCTCAATTAGGACGATATCCGTGTATGCCTCAAAAAAATCCCTGCTCAAAATATTACTGAGCCACCACTAAAAGCAACCCGGTGTGACCGAGTGCAGGCAACATAACGTTCTCCAGCCTTCTTTGCCATAAATTGATATTTTACGCTCATCCGTAAACAATATGCGTCTTTTGTGAGCATCAGTATGTAACGGCTCCGTTGCTGCATTGTAAGTTGTCAAACTTTATTCTCTTAACTTTCGTCGAACAGTAGAAAGGATGATTTTTGGTCCTTGAGCTTTTTGAAGATGGTTTTGGAGCATTCTAGCAGTTTGCGTGAGAACGCGATCTTCTCTAACTTTTTGCTCCCGTACCAGGTCACCGTTAATAGGATCCGGTCTGAAGAAATCGTTGGTTAATTCTCTGCACAGTTAAACGACCAACATTCAAGTGTCTTGTCACATCCATTTGACTTGCTCCGTTTTCCATCAATGTAACAATCTGAACATATTTTTGAAATTTGTCCATCGTTACTAAAAAATATACTTCAGTATAACGCTAAGATATCTTTAAAAACCCTTTAGAACACTACAAAAGTTCATAAAATTCTCAAAACAATAATTTCATCGAAGTTTCGTTGATTCGTAAGTAATAAGTTCTGAGAATTTTATGGTTTAATAGATTTTGCAAATTTGTTTATTCTCTTTACAGGCTTCTCAGCACACATGATAATCCATTTAACTTAATTAACACAAAACAAATTAAAAGAAACTGAAGAAATAAACAAAAAAAATTTAAATTTTTTAAATTCTGTGTGTGACCTGTTTTCTCTGATTCGCAGTGTATATAATTTTGAATGTATTGTGTATTTTCTTTTATTCTTTAATGTTATTTCACCACCCTAGTTTGGTCATACGTTTAATGTACCTACCACTAACTTGAATCTTAATAGTACATGTTTATTACAATTTTGTTATTGCAACAATGAACCGACAACAGTACGGAAATATCCACAGAATATTTATTGTCCTTGGTTCTTTTATTATCCGTTTTGTTATTCATTTATTTTCTGTTATTTGTCATATTACTTTACCCAGTATATGTTTACAGTTAACTAACATTATATATTGTTTTTGTGGTACTGTTTTTACAAAATGAGACTTTTTATTTTTTCACTCGAAGGAGATCCGATATAGGTAAAAAAGTAAAAGAAAGGACATCATAATTCTGCCTTGGACGACATATACATACATTTATATATAAAAAAACCATCACAACATTCGTATCACATAACATACAATTTTCATTTGTCATTTTGAACATCTTAAGAAATATTTCCATCATCGTTTTGTGGAAAAGTATCTTTTCTTTTAACACTGTCTTGGCATAATCAAGCATATAGTATGCTTACCACAGATCACATTCCTTGTATCGTTATGTAAGTATACTGGAAATACATTCATAACATGCAAACACACTTAATATTAACCTAATATTGGCATAATTTATAAGCTACAACAACTGCCATGTTTTTTAGTGGTTAAGTAAACTTAGCGGGGACCTGACGATGAGCTGGAAATTATAGAGTTGGAAACCGGTCTCCAAGGTAGAATTAGAATAATTGTAAGTCTTTTCTTTTTTTACCTATTTAGAAATGGACTCACATCCGTGCAAAAATTCATCATTCGAAGGAGATACAGTTTCTTTCTTCTTAGTAATTCATTTCCTCTTTGCTTTTGTCCTTATACAGGGTCGGCTTTCCGAAATGCATGTTCTATGTATATTGGGTCCATTGAATAAAAAGGCAGAAGAGGGAATGTAAAGGTAGTGGGGGCAAAAATATTGTTAGACGAGAAGTTCAATTTTGAGAGGCCACATTAAGAGAGTCTCTTTCCTTGTTTGAGAAATCATATTTAGTTGGGTTATGTTATTGTTTGTCCCAACTGTCACATGAAAGCTTATTTATATTGAAGTTTTTTTAACAATTGTGTCACATTTTAGACTATTATCGTTATTATTTAATTAAAACTTTCTCGTCTAAGACACATTCTGAAAAATATTTTATAGCTACTGTTTTATGACCTTATAAAAAAACATGAAATATTTTCCTAATTAAAACAATCATTATATTAAAATTTTCAAACATTGTAATAATTCCATTAGATAAATTAGAACCCCTATACCACTGTATGATTATTGTAAAGTGTCTTAAAATTCAAATTTGGCGCCCTTGCATTTCCGGATATGTACGTCATATTAAGAGGCCACTTTTATGAATTTTGGTCTCCTTTTTATAACGATTAGATTCCCTCTTTTGTCTTTTTGCTCGATGATTGGGTCACACCAATATGAAGTCCTTTCACAAACACGTCTTGCTTAAGTGTCTCCCACTAGATCTTTTTTTTTTGTTCTTCCTCGTCTATTCCTGCCAGGAGCTTGCAACTCAACGATTCTTCATTTTGGTATCAATTTGTGTCACACGTAGACTTCTAATAAATCGATTATGATTTTTATAATTTTTTTTATGCCACTCATGCATCCAAGAATTTTTATTTTTGCAACATGAATTCCTTATTCTTTCTTTTTAACTGGCCAAAATTCTTCCCATCACACAACACACCGCTTGCCTCCTTCCATTTGATCCAACCCGCTCTTCTGTTTACCTCTTCATCTATTTCCATGTTGCTCCCTGTAACCGTATATTTAAACGAACTTTCTATATTCTCTCTTTTTGTGCAATTAAGCTTTTAACCGTTTCTTTAAGAGGTTGTCTCCATTATTACAGTTTGTGTTTTCATTCTCTTTCAGTAATTCTTAATAACACCACATCAGCGTACATCAAGCATTAGGGAATGTTACCCTATAGTAGTTGTCTTGTTCTAATGTCAAATTTATCAGTTTGTAGTACACTTGTCCTAATAATAGTTGTTATGAAGAAGTTAGAAGACTTCTCTTCGATGGCTAATTTGTTGAACTGCGAACCCAAGCTTGGTGGAATCTATTGGACGATGTTAAAAGGAATAACCTTTGATTCGAACAATACACTTACAGTTTACCATTGCAAAACACCATTTTTTGTACACTTTACGGTCGATTTTTGGTTTCTGTTTCACAGCAAACACAACAGTGTGTAATCGTGTGACGAAAATTCCATCCATATTTGATTATATTTCGTGCATACACGCATTAACTTGAACAGTCTAATTACTCATCGCGTATCTTTGCCATTCCACTGGATGGGGTTGCGGAAACAAGAAAAAATGTGCTCAGTTTCCAATCCAAACAATTACACACGTTTCCTTGGTGTGCGGACTCTACTTAATTAATATGCTTTTCAAATTTTCGTCCCCTTCCATTCGTTTTGCGATAATTTGCTGCTTGCTTTAACTAAGCTTTATTATACTTACATCCCCTTCCCATTTATCTTCGTTTGAAATTTTAATTTATTTAAATATATTAATAGTATGTTCTAATTCCCCATAACGACATATAATTTTGATTCTTTAAGAATCAATTTGATTGAAATATTTTCTTTTATATTTTCCTCTTAATCATCATCAATACCATTCCGTCAGCAGATTAATAACACTAATGCATTTCTACATGAGGTCTAATCTTGTTCTTAGAGAAATGAAAGGGGCAGAAAACTGTAACTTAATATTTTTGAATTTTGTCTTCTCTTTTAAGGTTATTGGTTAGGTTAGAACCCTACTTGTATCTACCAAAGTCTCTACAGATACTATTAAACTGTGTTTCCATTAAAAAGTTCCTGCTCTTGATAAAAACCAGTAACCTTGGCATTGGTAGTTTAAAGATTTCTTATACTTAATTTGCCTCAGTATACTTGACCTATGTCACTAAGCATTTTACATTCACATAGGATACGTATGGCACTTCCTTCATTTGTTTCACATTTTCTTTACAATCATTAAACCTACCCCAAGTTTCTTCAGTTGACAGTATCCACTCACAATCTTTTTCAACTCTCGTCCTCTAAGATCATTAGTCAAGACGAAACCTCCAGTCAATGTTGTGTATTGCCAGCGACTCTGTTAATTAATTTCCTCGGACTACTTTATGTTTCCCCACTTAAGACACTTTATTATCTGATACGAGTTTATTAAGTAAGTACCTACAGTTTTTTACTAGTTTTGATTTGGTAAGTGCGTTAATATGGCCGCCTGGCCATCTGTAGATATTTATGTTTTCGCTCTGGTAATTTGGTAATTTATATTTCACCCTGTACATTTATTATTTAGTCGACACCACCGGTGCTGGCCATCAGTGTGAAGACTTCAGCGATAAATGTGCTGAATTTGGTTATTTGTCCTAGGACCTCTAGTCAGGTTAAATGTACACTTTTTGACTCATCAATGAACCGTATCGATTAGATCTCCGTGTAGTGTAGGAAATTACTCGTTCGAGAGATTGTATGATCAAAAAAGAAAATGCTTATTATTCATATTTCCTTATGTTTTTCGTTTAAGTTGGAACTCTTGAATTTTATCTTTGCTATGTAACAGAAATATTTAGTTTAAAAATATGTTCTTTATAGTACCTATGTTTATCGATGATTTTAGTTATTCTCAAGTATAAAATCGACAAAACATGAAATATTTAGTTGATAGTAATAAAGAGATTTTCTTTTGCCGATGTTTAATACATATTTTGACCTGGAGTGCTTTAAAATGCAGTAATTGCATTTGAAATTATACAGATTACTGTTCATGTGACAAGGATAGAAAAGAAATTTAATCTTTGCAGATTAGTTAAATAGTAAACTCTTAAATATTGGGGAAATCTGCAAGAAAGACTCTAATGTGTATCAATTGTTTCGCCGAACGTTTTCGCCAAAGAGAATTAATTTGGCTTCTTCAGGGCTGAAAGAGAATAAATTATAATTAGCTACCATATATTATCTATTAAAACATTATTGATCTTACCGTAACTTAGAATTGTAGAGTTAGAATATTAATATTCTATCTGTTGCGTTGCTTTATTCAGTACTTTTGGTTTTTCAGTTTTTTACAGTTTTAAAAGTAGTATTCCTTATTCACATTCAGCTATTTTCCTAGAAATGCCTTGATCATGAAAATGGTTCACATTATTTCTTTATAACTTTTTAAGCTACTGCAGCCAAAATTATTAGAGACTTTTGTCAAGCGTTACCATAGAATTCGAATTTAAAGTAACGAATATCATGATAATTAGATCTTAGGGCAATTATTAAGAACCAGACAGGTATTTCTTGAAATCGTGTCGTGGTATGTCCGTATGTATGTGCGATAACTCTTGAATGAAAAGTTTTTTCAGTCTTGAAAAATGAGTATACAAATTTCTTTTATTCTACGGAAGAACCATATCGAATTTTGTGAATAAATAATAATGATGAAACGTGGTATATAATTTACGTAGGAAATAAATGCATAGGTATAGAATTTGAAAAAATACACGTAAAATATCGTCGAATTATAGTATATCCGCAGATGTGTACATTGCTAGTATTCCGCTGGTTCAAGTTGATGTGGGCTTAATTTTCTGTCGGATTCTTCGAACCTCTGTTATATCGGTTTATTATTAAATTAACATTGATAAAATTTTACTCAAAACTCTCGTGACATTCATTAATACAAGAAATTTACAAGTCAATAAAACCTAAAAAAAAATACAGCTAAAATAAGGATCATTGTAGATACTTTAAATCTAATTTAAAACGTGTAAAAAGTATTATTATGAATTCAATTTTTAATTTAAATTTGGCCTTAAAGAAAAAAAAAACAAGACTTTAAACCTGTTATATAAAGTGGGCCTTAGACTTTTTATATGTTGAAAGGTGTAATGCTTGATCTTAAGGTCGAGGCATCAGTTGAAAATCCATGTAAATGTTCTAAATACTCAATCAAATGATAAAATGAAGATTTTCAGTTCCAAAAATAACATGTAACATCTTGTTAAGATAACAATAAACTAAAGAGTAGGCGGACTAGTAGTCCGTAAAGATTTCGTGAAAATACTTCTGGGCACATTCGTCCTATTCCTTTTCACATGAGCAGTTAATTTTGTTGAGATTTATTAGTTTGAATTTTATGTAAGTTGATAGACAATTCAATCAGATTACCTATACGACGCAAAGTTTCCTTTTATAATTAGATTTTAGTTGTTTTATGGTCATAAAATAGACTTGTTAACAAATAAAAAGTCAAAATATTGAAGAACTACTAATTTCAAATGATAGGTCGTAGTATCTATCACATTTTAGTTCTATTTAATGGCCTTTAACGTAATATTAAATAAGATATTCGCAGCGATTTAGACAAACAATATTGTCATAGTTTTTTTATTGTGGGGGAAAAATCTGCAAAAGACATAAGTGCATGTTGGAAAAACATGTGCAACATCAAAATAGCACATCTACTCTACTACCCTCTTATTACAATATTCTCGCTGTTTCTTTTATATTAATATTCCCATATCTGTTACTATCTTAAATTCAGATTTATAATCGCAAATAATTTCACTGTTTATTCCATAAATTTATTTTATTTATTTAGCGTATAGCTATATCACAGTTACGTTTTGTGTAAATATCAATAATTCATTTTTACAAACATTTAGTTGACAAATGGAGAGACAAATGGAGAACAGCTCCCAAAGGAATGACCGGCGGCATATATAACATCTATATTTAAGAAAGGAGATAGAAAACGATGCGAAAACTACAGAGGAATAAGCGTAATATCATCAATAGGAAGATTATATGGGAAGATACTGCGAGAAAAGATAGAGCAAGCGATAAAAGGCAAAATCGGAGAGGATCAGGCAGGAAGATCATGCATAGACCACATATACACACTGGAACAACTGTTGGAAAAGAAAAAAGCAAAAAATAGAGATATACACTTGGCATTTGTGGACCTGGGAAAGGCGTATGACTCTGTACCAAGGTCAGAACTATGGGAGGCAATGTACAAATTAGAAATACAGACGAAACTTATAGAAGCTACAAAAGTTCTGTATAAAGAAAATAAAGTGTCTATTAAAATGGGAACAAGAATCATAGGAGACTTCACCACAACAAAAGGGCTCCTGCAGGGTTGTTCCACATCTCCAACCCTATTCAAAATATACTTAGAGAAAGCCTTGACTACATGGAAAAGAAAATGCGAAGGCATGGGAGTACCGGTACGGAACGAATACCTATATACTTACATTAAGTTTTGCAGACGATCAAGTAGTGATTGCACAAGACCAAGACGACCTCAGCTACATGATGAAGAAACTACAAGAAGAATACACCAAGGCTGGCCTAGATATTAACCTCGCGAAAACAGAGTACCTATCTACAAGTGAAGAAGACATAGAAGATCTACAGATTGATGACAACGTAACAATCAAAGGAAAGGATAAATTCAAATACCTGGGGTTTATAATCACGAAAAAGGCAACAACAGAGGAAGAAATTACACAAAGATTAGGACAAACAAGAACAGCAATCCGACAACTTAACTCAGTATGGTGGGATAGACACCTAAATATGAAGACAAAAACGCAGATTTATAAAACATTAGTGCGAAGTATTATGACATATGGGGCTGAAAATTGGATCATAAACAAGAAAAACAGCAGTAAGATAGTAGCAACAGAGATGGAATGCCTGCGAAGATGCTGCAGAGTAACAAGAATGGATAGGAGAAGTAATGACGAAATAAAGCAAAGAACATCAATAGAAACAGACATACTAACATATATAGAACAAAAAAGACTAAAGTGGTATGGACATGTAAGAAGAACTAGCGACAGCAGATGGATAAAGAGAATAACCGAATGGAGCCCCATAGGAAGGAGGAAAAGAGGACCACCCCGAAAATCCTGGAGGAACGAAGTAGACGACGCCATGAGTAAGAGAGGACTAAACGATGGAGAATGGAACAACAGAGAGAGATGGAAACGGTTGAGCGAGGGAAGGCAGTGAATACTGTAGAATCCCTAAATATATATATATATATATATATATATATATATATATATATATATATACATATATATATATATATATATATATATATATATATATATATATATATATATATATATATATATATAGTTGACAAATGTATTCAATAGACTCTTTGGTCGCAACTAAGAAATCGGACGGATTGCCATTGTAGGATCTCATCGGGCATTCCTCCACTAGATGTCTAACCGTTTGTCTTTCAGAACCGTAATCTCAGTTTGGAGAGGATATTTTTTTTCACCTAAAAAGAGAGTCTAAGCACCTGCTACAGTTCGTTCTTATTCTATTAAGTGTGGCTCAGATTCGTCTTGGTTTGTCGAAACCATCTGGCGTGCTTGTAATACATGGCATATTCTGGGTGTCAGGCGGTGCATTCTTTTCCCAATCTTCTCGCCAATGGTCGATAAATCCTGATTTAGTTGGGCGTCAATATTGATTGCAGAGTACTCCGCAACGGGATACACGAGTCCTAGTGCTGTCTATATAAGTGTAGACGCTGAGGAACTCCATGTGGTAACGCAAAACTTTTGCAGAGTGTTATTTGGTGTTCTAAGTTTTGCAGACGCCTTTGTAAGATATTCTTTAAAGTTTAGCATTCTATCGAGTGTCACACCTATATTTTTTGGGTGTTTAGTGTGCTTGAGGAGTCTGTATTCAAAGTGGATTTTTAATTGGTAGTTGCCTCGTCAACTGTTTAAATGAACGGCATGATACTTCCGTCTTGACGGCGTTGGGTTGTAATCTCCAGTGGTGGAAATATCATCCGAGGGTAACCAGGTTGGACAATGTTTGTTCAGTAGTTTCCAATTTTTAAGGCTCGTAATGCCTGCTATAGTCAGCTATATAAAGGCTAAAGAGAAGGGGGCAGCACCGATCCTTGCGGGAGGCCATTGTTAAGTTTCATTTGGATACTAGTCTTATCGCCAATGATGACTTGGAAAAATCTGTTGAATAGCATAACATTAATGATATCAGTAATCTTTCTGCATGGAATTTTAGATTACTACCCCTTGTCTCCACATGCTGCTGATAAATCAATGAAAACAGTAGATATTTTTAGTTGTTTTTGAAAGCCTAATAGATATTTTTTTGAAAACACAAATATAATTTAATATATCAACTTATCTAACAGGAAAGAACTAGGAAAGGAGGTTACAAGTCTAGAATTTAAAACTCAGGAAGCCTGAGCAAAATGTCAATGTTGTGCTCAGTTAAACCCATACAAAAAATATCGCGGACAAGCAGTCTTCAAAGCACTTCAAACACATATAATCAGCTCTCAAGAGGTTTAGGAACTCCTAGGCAACTTAAATGAACTAAGTAAGAAAAATTTAGTTATCCCCCTATGAATTTCAGAACATACCGGGAAGAAGGAAAACAAAATTGTCTAAATTAATTCACCCAACTCCAAAAGAGTTGGATGAACCTTTTATGACACCGGAAACCTTAGTAGTAATTTAATGCTGAAAGAAACCGAAAAAAAGTAGATCATAAAAGATCCAGATATCAGGAAGACTTATTTAGAAGGAATGAAACAATCAAAGATACTTCTAGGAGCTATGACCATAGAAGATTTAAAGATTGCATTAGTTTAAACTTACTATTTTTATCAGAAATACTACCGGGCTATTGTCGGTGAACGAGAATCTGAAAACATTGAAGTTAGCAAATGTGAAGAACACTTTAAAAAAATTAGTATAGCAGATGTTATTAATGCAGATTATGTACGCATAAGATAGCAGAGGATTTATCTAGCGTAAATCATTTAAATATATTAAACTTTCTGGAAGGATTAAGGTTTAGTAAGCTAGTAAATACTAGTGAGGAAAGCGGACTAACGCTTAATGCTAATAAAACAAAATTTATGACAATTTCCAAAACAGGAGGGGTTTCAATAGAAAAAGTAAAAAAATACAGATATCTTGGTACAATTATTAATGAAAATAACGAGTATACAGAAGAAATAAAAATAAGAATTGGACAAGTTGAGCAAGATTTAATAAGACGACAAAAGTATTATGCAGAAGAGACCTTAGTTTGCAACTCAAAATAGGAATATTACGTTCATATGTGTTTTCGGTGTTGCTGTATGTGGTGGAGGCCTGGACCTTAAAGAAAGAGGTGAGCGATCGACTTGAAGCATTCGAGATGTGGACCTACCGAAGAATATTAAAAATAAGTTGGGTAGACCGAATAACAAATGTTGAGGTCCTCAGAAAGATGACAAAGGAAATGGAAATCATGAATACGATTAAGATAAAAGTTACAATATCTCGGCCATGTTATAAGAGGGGATAAATATGTTGCTACAAAAAATTAAGGAAGGGAAAACGAAGTATTGGAAGAAGACGCATCTCCTGGCTCAACAATCTGAGATAGTGGTATAATTGCAGTTCCGTCGACATGTTCAGAGCTGCAATCTCAAAAGTGAAAATAGCTGTGATGATTAGCAACCTCCTTAGAGGAGACGGTACCTAAAGAAGAAAATACATATTATCAGTTGCAGTGTGACTTCTCCCTTAAAAAGTATAACAATACCTTTTGACAAGGAATCTTTAGCCAATCTTTAATCTGTTATTACCGCCAAATAAATAAGACGTATTGATCTACAGAGTATTTCTAGATTTTCGAACAGTTCTCCAACTTTTTTATCTCCTCCAATTTTGATTTGCTACTAAAACTTCTCCAAAAAGGTTCAAAAATTCACCGTCTTTTTTGTCTTTTGGTCATAGCTCTGGTAATGTGGTCATAGACTTGGTATAGTTGCAAGCTTTTTGCCCTAGATATTACTTTAAAAAGTAAACTGGAACAATTACATGAAACATCAAAGCAGATAAAAAATAAAAAATAGAAAATCACCAGGAGAGGACAGAATCACCAGAGGTCAAATCAAAGGACGTTATCCGCTTATTGTGCGTAAGAGAGATACCTCTAGGCAAAATCAAAACGATCGAAAATATCTACCAAAACAACACAATAAAAGTATAAGAAGAACTAACCGACCCTATTGAAGCTGGCAATGGAATAAGACAGGGAGATTCCCTGAGTCCTCTATTGTTCAACCTGATTATGGATGAAATAATAAAAAAAATATAAGAACTAAAAAGGATACCAAATGGGAGAAAAACAACTTAAAATAATCTGCTATGCAGACGACGCAATACTACTCTCCCAAAATCAAGATAATTTACAAAGTGCTGCACCAATTTATTATAACCGCCAGAAAATTTAACATGTTCTTCTTCTTAGCCTTCTGTCGTCCATGTTTGGACATAGGCCTCTCCCAACGGTCCATCGGTCTCTATCCTGAGCAACATATTTCCAATTTGAGCTGGAAGGTCAGATAATAGAACAAGTGATTAAATATCTAGGCATCACATTATCTAGCTACGGAAAGCTCGAAACTGAAGTGGAAGATCAAGTGAATAGAGCAAACTGAGCCGCAGGCTACCTGAATGAAACAATATGGAGAAATAAAAATATCGGGAAAGAAATGAAAGGCAGAATTTACACGACACAGAGAGGAGAAAAAGAATGTTAGAAAAGGCAGAGATGAAAACACTTAAAAAAATTGATGGTAACACACTACGGGACAGAGGTAGAAGTACAGATATACGACGTAGATGCAAGGTGGAGAACATCAAGGCATGGGTAAGAAATAAAGCATGCGACACTTAGGCCACAATTGACCCATTGTGCATCCTCCCAGGGAGTTTTCGTTCTTAGCTCATTGTCCATCCTGCCATTTCTAGGAAGGTAGACAATTCTCCAGGGGACATCTCCCTTATGTTTGCACTCCGGACATTCACATAGGACATGCTCTACAGTTTCGTCTTTTCGTTCACACATCCTGCATAGAGGTTTGTCTACTAGCCCCAGTGTGTGGAGGTGTTTGCTTAGTTGACAATGACCAGTTCAAAAACCAACTGTCAAGCGTAGGTTTTTCCTGGCCATTCCCAAGTACTTCTTTGATGCTGACTTTTCAAGGTTACTTAGTATTACCCTGGCAAGTCTACATCCTTGCCCTTCTTCCCATATTTTCACGGTTTGCGTATAAGAGTGACATTTGAAAATTTCCGCGATTGTTGTAGTTGACCAACCAAAAAGATCCCCAGATTTTATAAATGCTAATAATTCTCTTCATACTCTCGGCATATCCTATCGTTTCCAGATTTTTTATGCAACCCATTTTCACCTTTTGATGCTTCCCCCTCTTGCTTAACGTCATTAGCTACTTCTACATGGATGCCATTGCTACATACACTTTTTTTACCTCTAATACTTTTTTAACTCCTTTTATTTTTTTAATGATCGCACTTTTGTATAAAATGTATTGACATACAAATATGTTAATACATTTTAAGCGTTATTGAATTTCTGAATCGTTGCCGATATAAAAAATTATTTTTTATTACACAATCGTACGATATGTTTGTATACTTTTGTCAATTGTAAGTACAACCTGCCTTTGATACCTGCAAAACAGAATATACTTAGTACCATACGCCGATGAACAAACACAAACTAACCACAATACCACACCACACACCAAAGTTTTTTTTTTGTACTTTTCATAGTTTTATTATAGTTTATATATTTTTATTATTTATAATATCGTTAGTCCATTCAACAGAATATACCAGTACAAGTTGTTTTTAAAATTGAACTGTGATTTTAACGTTGTAGACATTTACATTTATCATTGTACAGCGTGTTTATAAGTAACTTCCTTTATTTATTCTTCTCGTACTACTAAATATTTTGTTATCTATTGCTGACTGCATCACCAGTAGTAGAAAAAGCGGTAGGATCACTTCAAAATAACAGGTTTGAAAGTAAAATGAACAGTTTTTTAAATACACAGATGTATCGGTTCGCCAAATAAAATGTTCGCTTAAATTCAAATGGAATCACGTAATTGAGCTCAAGTCTGCATTGTTAAATTTTTAATTTCTTTATATTTAATAAATATGACTTAAGATGGTCAATTGGGACCACAGAGGAGTAACAATAGACGGCAAAAAGCTTAACTATCTCCGTTTCGCAGATGACATTGTCCTTATCACAGATAATCACAGACGTGATAAATGAAGGCTGGATGGTGATGACGCTGAGAAAGAGCTAATCAAAGCCCTAACATCTCAAGTGTTACAGTTACACGTTTATTGTTAAACAATTGGCACCCAACGATCTAGGTAGTTGCTTTTTTGTTAAAATTTATTATAATAAGTAGATATGGAACTAAACATTTTCATGTTGGATTTAGATATTTATTTGTCGGTATATATTATTATATTGGACTTATTAGTGAAAAATAAATACAAAATTGAGCAGTTACTATTTTTATTTTATTAATTTTTCTTTAACTGTGACCCTACCGCTTTGTTCTGTTATAAAGTGTTATTCAATTTGTTTAAGCTGCATTTTTTTGC
This sequence comes from Diabrotica undecimpunctata, assembly GCF_040954645.1. NCBI lineage: Eukaryota > Metazoa > Arthropoda > Insecta > Coleoptera > Chrysomelidae > Diabrotica > Diabrotica undecimpunctata. Next base: position 21,962,060 of record NC_092809.1, read on the forward strand.
AGTTTGTTGTAAAGTTAAACCATTTGTACCATTTATATATTATTATCTGGTAAATAAGACAATTGTGTACCATACTGTGTGGTTTAAGATGTGATTTATAACAAATGTTTATTTTTAATTTGGTTTTGGCAATAATATAATCAAATACCAGCGTAAGAAATTTATTTAACCTTCTGATTTCCCAATTTTAAGCGTCAAAGTAATACAAGTTGCCTTTATTAAATATCGGCGATTGAGTAAGATGAGATAACTATGTATATGGCATTAGCAAATACAAGGAATATTAAACGGCGTTGAACATGGTAATCTTAGTTTCGAGACACAGACAAACAAATTCTAAGAATTACAAATTTAATTGAGAAAGACATATTCTCGCCTTAATTATCAAAGGGTCCCACGGCTGGCATTGATTCTCTGACACAGATACAATTGGCAGTGGGATAACTGGTTACTTTGATTATTAACTTGGTTTGAAACGATTCAATTAAAGAGATAGACAAGCTGATAGTGCAGGTGCTGCAAACGCCACATAGGAAGATCCAACTTCGCGCATGTCGACATCATATCCACAACTCTTAACAGCTCTGAAACACATAATCAGGAAAAACCGACTAAAATATTCCATCGAGAAGGGCCAAACTTACTGCTGGTATTTGCAGACGGCATCGATCTAATCAGATTATGCAAGAGCTTCAATCATTAAAGGGGCAAAATGAAACTAGAAAGTTCTATAATATCCTAAATAAGACAAGAAAAGAATTTAAACCACGGCTGACGATGTGTAGAGACAAAAATGGACATATAGTCAGTACCGCTGACGCAGTACAAAGCAGATGGGTTGAGCACTTCAAAGAACTACTTGGTACCGAAGTGGAAAATGATGCGTCACCCCAAAAACCAAGAAATAACACTCACGTAGAACCTCCTTCAATATTTGAAGTGAAAGACGCAATCACACGACTCAAAAATAGCAAGTCCCCAGGAGTGGATTGTATCCCCGCAGAGCTCATCAAACATGGAGGTAACAGCATTATGCACCAAATTCACAACATAATAGTCAAAGTCTGGGAAGAAGAACAAATGCCAGAGGAATGGTGCACTGGAATCATATGTCCACTGCACAAAAAGGGAGATTTGTTGGAATGTAAAAATTATAGGGGTATAACTCTTCTGAATACAATGTACAAAATATTCTCCAACACCCTGTACAGCCGTTTAAGTACGTACGTGGAAGAAATCCTTGGTGAGTATCAAAGCGGTTTTAGGCCAGGTAGGTCAACAATTGACCAGATTTTTGTGCTACGTCAAATCTTAGAAAAAACCAATGAATTTAATATTGACACGTTTCTTCTCTTTGTGGACTTTAACTCAGCGTATGATAGCGTCCTAAGAGGTAAATTATACGAAGCCATGAATGAACTTAACATTCCCCATAAATTAATAAGGCTCGTAAAAACAACTATGAGTAAAGTGATCTGCAGAGTGCAAATACAAGGCGATATGTCACAAGCGTTTGAAACATATGCAGGGTTAAGGCAGGGAGACGCGCTGGCGTGCCTTCTCTTTAATATAGCGTTAGAAAAGACTATAAGAGATGCCGAGTTACACAATAGGGGAACAATCTTTAATAAATCAACGCAGATTATGGCTTACGCTGACGACCTGGATTTGATCGCACGTACTACACGAGGACTTAAAGAGATGACAGCCGCACAAAATATGGGCCTTAAAATAAACGAGGAAAAAACCAAAATGTTAGCATATATTCCACATAACAGAGATAGAGCTAGAAACGCCGAAGAAAACTTATAGACCAATATAATTTTGAGGTAGTAAATAAGTTTACATATTTGGGTTCTCTCATAACAAACGATAATGACACATCTGAAGAAGTAAAACGGAGGGTACTGCTAGCAAACAAATGTTATTTTGGACTAAGCAAGCAGCTAAAAAACAGAAATTTAAGCCAGAAAACCAAACTAATAATATATAGAACACTCATCCTACCAGTGCTGACATATGGGTCAGAAACATGGACCATCTCCAAAACAGACGCAAATCTTCTGCTCGTCTTCGAAAGGAAGATACTAAGAAAAATAATGGGCGCATTCTGTGAGAATGGTATTTGGAGAAGGCGATATAATTTCGAATTGTACGAGCAGTATAAAAAAATAGTAAATGGTAGAGATGTAATATCCTTCATAAAAATAGGTAGGCTTAGATGGGCTGGACATGTGTCAAGAGCAAATGAAAATTACCCACCCAGACGAACTCTATTATCGGTCCCAGTGGGAAATAGGAGTAGAGGCAGACCACGACTGAGATGGAGGGACGGTGTGGACGAGGACGTAAGGAAAATCGGCGCGGCAAATTGGCAACGGTTGGCGATGAACAGAAACAACTGGCGAAATAGACTGGGGAAGGTCAAGGCTCAACTAGAGCTGTAGCACCACTGATGATGATGATGATCGATCTAATCGAAAACACCAGATTAAAGATGAAGGAGACTTCGACGAGACGTCAGGTTCGAGAAGAAAGCAGAGAAAATAGGGTTCCATATCAATGAAAACAAAATCAAATACATGCATATGAGCCGCAACAACCGAAACAGAGATAGAATCGAACAGAACATCACCCTCGATGGCTTTAACTTTGAGCTCGTCAGAGAATTTAGGTATCTTTGGACAACAATAACGGATCAGAAGAAATAAACAATAGGATACAAACCGGCAACAGATGTCTTTATGCCCTTCAAAACCTTATCAAATCGAAACAAATAACAAGACATACAACTACTCACACCAGCAAATTTAAAGGAACAACCATAAAATCTGAGTAATTTCTCTCTAGTCTATATTATATTGTTTAGTTTAGATAATCACATAATACGAATTTCGGTGAAGAACATATTTTGAATTTGTATTACAATGGTACTACAATATAGAACCAGTTTAAGAAGAAATAGATCACAAAGATGTCAGATTCAAACAAAATACGGATTTTAAACACAACAACTTTATTATACAATTTGAACATAAATGATTTTTTTCGTTTTAATTGCGTGTGTTTCTCCAACGAGCCCTTACAACTGCAGTCATTCGTCTTCTCATACTTCTGATAAGGCTATCGAGGCGATCTTTCCCATTCCTCAATCAAAGCAATTCTTCCTTCCTCTTGTTTTGAGTAACAGGAACCCACACCCTAAATTTTCTGCCTATCATTTCCCACACATGCTCTATCAGGTTTAGGTCTGGAGAACACGCTGTCCAATTCATTGTTGTTATACCCACTTGTAATAAAAAGTCTCTTAGGTACACAGCGTACAACGTGTGAGCACGAATTATCCTCCATTAAAATAATATTTTTTCCAATGTATGGTGCAAAAGGTACCACATGGTCTTGGAGAATATCTCTGATGTACCTAACTGCTATTAATGCTTTACCATCAATCACCCCTAACTCTGTTAGTGCCCCAAACTTATACCGCCCTACACCATAATTGAACCTTCAACAAAAGGTACGGTCGTAGTAACATTGAAAGGTGTATTTTATTCTGCTTGGCGTCGATGTAATCATTCTTTACCGTCGGTGCAATTTACGCAGAAACGAATGCAGACTTTGTTTAATGTTTTTTTTTTAAATCTACACAAATTCTTAGTTCCTCAGATGCTTTTTTTGGAATTACTACTACAGGACTGGTCCAATTACTATAACTGACTTTTTGTAAAATTCCCAACTCCACTAGTTTTTTTTAATTCCCATTGGACTTTATTTTTTAGGGCAAAAGGCATATCACAGGCTCTATGAAAAATGGGTTGTGCATTTTCTTTTAAATTTAAACCAATTTGAAAATGCTTATTGAATGAATTACTATTCTCATCAAAATCAGATCTAAATTCTTTTTTTATTTCGGTTATTAAACTTCAAGGTTTTCCAATTCCAGATGACTAACAAATTCACTCTGTGAAAAAAAACTTTTTGTCTCTAATTACGATGTATGTAATACATTTATCCAATTCCTACCCAACAGAGGAGGAAAATTATGATTACTTTCTAAAATGACAATAGGTAATTTTACAAAATTGTTTTTATAATTTACTAATACATCAGTTTCTTCCATAATTTTTACTCACTGACCGGTTAATACTTTTAAACAATACTTAACACAATAAATATTTAAAGCTGATAAAAACTTTTTAAAAAAAAAGTCCTTTATATGAATTACTGTACGACATGCACCAGTATCAATGTCAAATAAAATTGAGTTACCTTCCACCTCTAATACTATTTTCTCTGGAGCTGAATTTTCAGATTCTAATGAAGACAAGAATCCCATAAATAATGAATTATCTTCCTTCACTTCATCTTGTATATCCCCTTCTAACAATATAACTTTCGAACGACAGACAGTACTTGTGTGTCCCACTTTCTTACAACTGAAATATTGCCATGCTTTGGCTGGACATTTTGATGAATCATGTTTTCTACCACATCCAAAGCAAGACTTTTATTGGACATAACTTCTACCATCTTGATGACCACCATCATTTTTAATTGTAGCTTCCTTCTTTCTGAACATTACTTTATCTAACTTTTCTTCAATTGTAGCTACATTTTCCGGTTCCATCCTTCTAACTTGATCTGTAAGTTCTATTGACAATGCTATCTCAAAAGCTCTTTCAAAGGAAATATAATCGCCAGGACTTTACGTTTTATTGTGACTGATCGCAGTGGCGCACCCAGGGGGGGGTTTTGGGGGTTAAACCCCCCAGGGCCCTATTCCGACACTGTTACTCATACATTTTAAGGACTCAAAATGGAGGTAGCATCATAAAAAAAAATTTCGGTGACCAACCAAAACCCCCTCCTGAGGCAAATTCTAGGTTCGCTACTGACTGATCGTACACCACATACTGTCTGTCTCTGTCCGACTCAAAAATTAACCAAATTTACAATATTGAGCCACACTTTTTAGTTTTGACATACAACTTTTAATATCCTCATGCGGCTCTTGATTTGTGTTGTAAAATTTATACCTTTCAGCGATAACTAACCGCTTTTTAATTCCTCAAATTTGGTAGTCAGAACTCTTTTTAATTCCTCAAATTTGGTAGTTCTGGTGCTAATAATTAGAGTTATCAATAATGGAACTTCCTTGTCTTCTTCCACTACATTACATAAAAACAACTGCTCAAGTCTCTGTAGATAAGACGTGACATCACTTTTAGCAGGATCTAATTGTTCAATGGTCCCAATTAACGATATTTTTCGACTTTTACGTGGCTTCTTTCTGCGATTCATCGCCAAATATGTTGTGTATTTAATGAAGCACAGACTAACAAAACATAACTATTTATTTACTTATAAAACGGTAACATATAATTCAATTAATCATAGCAGCGTGGACATTCGGGGCTGCTCATTGACATCACATAAACTCTTACCTCACCCAAGCCTGTCTAATTTTTCCGAAGTGTTTACTGTTCCGATTTAGGATTAATATATAACAAAGTGTCTTTATAAAGCATTGTACTTATCTCGATTATTATTTTTAAAGCTAATGCATCTTTTAGGAAAGAGAAATTAGGGTTATAAAAAGAATTACTCCAGTTATTAACTGACAAAATATATTAACATTTTCGTGTACAATACTTTTGAACACATTTTATTAATGATTTTCCATATTTTACAAAAATAATAATACCTTTATTAAACAGAAACAATACTTTTTAAGTAAGAATAACCTAGCTTAATTTAATTTATATGACGTTATTTATAATAGTTTCTTGAGGACCTGATAGTACAAACTAGAGCGTTTAACTATCACGTGAAAGGCCTGGGTTTGATTCCTGGCACCAGAGAAAAAATCGAGGTATTTTCAGCTCTAGAGCTAAGTTGCATGCGCAGCTTTATAAATAAAATATTTTGATTCTTATTAGGGAACAACCCTTTAATACTATGTACAGATTTAACACGGACGGACTCTAAATTTCATACTCTACCATTAACCACTATAATAAAAGACTTACAATATAAATAGGAAAGTGTGTTCAAAAAGTCGCCCTGCAATAAGGGCGTGACCTGTTGTGATTATGGCTGGGCTACTCCTCTTTATGTAACTCAGCAAACATAACGGAGGCGCTGACCTCGATCGGACCATAGGATAGTATTATATTATCATCGCCACGTAAAATAAATGCATTATTTTAAATGCGAGCGTTCACTGTCAGTGCTATGCTTTAGGCGAGGATACCATGCGATGGTCTCCGTAATGAACGCACTCTAAGTATTCACTGTTGGGACATTACATATTGAAGTGCACTTTCCAAGATAGTTCATTTATTGTGTTTTGTCACTATTAAAATTCTAACCACTGAACGAGTCATGGGAAATATGGACCCGGTTTGGATGTCCTAGATAAAAAATACAAACTGGTATTGTATTGTAAAATTGAATTTGGTAGTTTACTGGCTGATATACCACGGCAAGATCTAAACAACCGGCCAGTATAGAAGACAAATGGAATTGTATTAAAAAAGCTATCGTAACCACCACCAAGTCTCTGATCGCTTTCCAAAAGTACAAAAAGAAGAATTGGATGACTGACGAAATATTATCAATGATGGATGACCGCAGATCATTTAAAAACAAAGACCGAACCAAACATCAACAGATTAACCGACAAATACGAAAGGAGTGTCGCAAAGCTAAAGAACAGTGGCTTCTAGACAGGTGTGCAGAAATGGAGGAATTGGAAGAAAAACATGACCACTTCAACATACATAAACTCGTTAAAGAAGTGACAGGTCATACAAAACCTTGCAGTTTTAACAGTATTGTGAAGGACAATAAATTAATTACTGATCCCAAGGATCTACTTCAACATTGGAGAAACTACACACAGCAACTATACTCAGACAACACTAGAAGAAACTCTGAAAGTGAATATAAAAGCGAACCCTCCCCCAAAATATTAAAGTCAAAAGTTGTAAGGGCAATCAAACAGAGCAAATGGGGAAAAGCACCAGGCCCAGACGACATATACATAGAGGTTTTAACAATGTTGAGTGAAGAGAATATAGACGCCTTCTTAGATCTTTTTATTGACATTTATGGGTCCGCTCAAATACCACAGGATTCATCATCATACATTGTTCATTCTCAGGAGGATAGGGTAAGGATTCTTTATTATGAGGGAGAGAATGTTTGAAGTGCCCGTTTAGGGTCGGTTGACCCTCTTCAGGCTTGAGTTTGAATGTTGTTGTTTAAATAATGGCGTACACACAGCTAAAACAGCCCGAAAAATCACCGGCGATTTTTCGATCTTCTTCTTTCGTCATTTTCAGCAGCCAGCGAGCCAGGGGCGAGAGGGTTTGACTGGAACCGATGTTCTTTCCAGTGAATGTGTTGGTTTTTGAGCTAGATACGACAAGCCCTGTCTCTAGTGACCATTGGTCCTGTGCAGTCTCGAGCTTAACTCGGCCCCAAAACCAGTGTATTGCACTGAAATTTTGTGGTCGAGTGTGCTCGTGAGTGGAGGCGCCTCGGCTTTCGAGAGTTGACTTGTCGCATTTCGCTCAGTGTGAATGTGTGTGTAAATCAAACAGTGACGGCCGCTGCCATTTCGATGTTACAGATTCCGTCAAATCACTTAGATTATCTCCGGCCGCCCACAGACTCCGTATAAAGTAACGGAGGCTGTAGACGGCCGGGGGTCACGGTGATGAGGATATTTCGGTAGCAGAAAGAGTGCCCCTTTCACTGTTTGATTTGTGTGTGTGTGTGTGTGTGAATGTGATTTAGTGTGTATGTGTGCGAGTCTGAATCGACAGAAACTAAAACCGTGTTCTCTAGTGACCATTGTTCCTGCAGCCGTTTATGCGTTTGCAACCGACTTCAGAACTAGTGTATTGCACTAAAATTCTGTTTTCGGTCGCTTACGCTAACGGCCAGGCCTCGTCGGAGTTCGATAGACGGTTCCAGCAATTGTCGATTCAGTTGAGAAAATAGTTGCGGCTATTTTCTCAGGGACGGACAGGTATCATTGAGTAGTGAGATTGGGAAACCGCAAAAAACCAATCTCCCCCTGTCCGGGGTAGGGAATAGGATGTGATATTTATGGGGTTCTGTAGGCTAGTGGAGTGGCCTCGAGGATGTCGACATATTCATCAGGAAGTTCGTCGTCTACGCATGTCTGCAGTAGAATTGATGGTGGGTGAGGATATTTGATTTTAGGTATTCGGGTGGATATGTGACCTAGGAAGGAACAGGAACTTTTTAGGGTATTTTGTGTGATGGAAATGGGGCCGTTGATTGTTTTGAGGGTGAAGTTCCTGTTGAGAGATTTTATTCTCTCGATGACGGGAGTGGTATTTGCTGTGCGGTGGATTTCACGGGAGGGGAAGTGCCAACGTTTTCTGCACGTTCTACGCAAGATTCTACGCTCCGCAGCAGACAGTTTGTTCCTTTGATAACCTTTAAGAAGGCAATATAAGCTAGACTTATACTCAATAACGGGTCGAATGAATGTTTTATAAGTGTGTGTGAGAGTTTTATTGTTGGTTTTGCCAAACGTCGCTGATAATGGGACTAGGAGACGGGCTCGGTTTCTGACCCTATCTAAAGTTGCCTTTAGATCAGGTTCCCAGTTGAGTGTTTTAGTAAATAAAACACCCAAGTAGGTAGCTGTCGGGCTAAAAACGAGTCTTTCTCCCATCAAATACAGGGGCGTTTGGTCGGCGCGATTGCGCATAATACCAGATGATGAATGTGGGCAGCGAAACACGATAGTTTGTGTTTTCGCCGCGTTTAGTGTGACTCTCCACTTATTACACCATTCCTCGACACCGTTTAAAAGAGTTTGTGCTCTTCTAAAAGTTGTCTCAGGGGCAAATCTGCTCGCTGTTGTAAGGAGGGCTGTATCGTCTGCATAGAGGTACATTTGCGTGTGCGGTAGGTTTGGGATAGGGATAGAGCTGTTGTATGTGATGTACAACAGGGGTGCGAGTACTGAGCCTTGAGGTACTCCCGCTAGGGGAGTGAATGGGGTGGAAACTTTATCGCTTATTCTCACTTTCACTGTTCTATTCGATAAGTAAGAGTGTATGATTTTAATGAATTGTAGGGGTAGCCCGATGTCCATAAGCCTCCGAATTAGTCCGTCGTGCCAGACTTGATCGAAGGCTTTCTGTACATCAAGAAAAGTGGCTATGGCGATACCGTTACTGTTTAACGTCTGAGTGACTTTAGAGGTGAAATCTACTAATGCATTTTTTGTGGATCTATTAGGTTGGAATCCGTATTGAAATTTTGGGATGATATTGTGACTGTCGAGAAAGTCGCTGAGCCTCTCTTTTAGGATTAGCTCAAGAACTTTCCCTAGTGAATTTATTAAGGAGATAGGTCGATATGATTCCACGTTAGTAAGGGGTTTACCTTTTTTAGGTATCATGATTGTGTCTGCTATTTTCCAAGGAGTAGGAAAATAGTAGTATTTGAGACATGCATTAATGATTTTTGTGAGAAGTGGGATTATACTCTCTGGAAGTTGCTTTAGACACCTTCTACTGATATTGTCAGGTCCGGGAGAGTTATTTTTGCCTATTTGGCAATAACTCTCCGTTTCTCTGTCAGTAATAGGGTCCATAATTGGGAGGTGGTTTGGAGTTTGATGCAAGAGAGTATTTCTTACTGCGAATTCAGTTTCAAGTTTAAATAAGCGATCAAAGTTTGGTTTGTCCGGGGTGCGAAAATTTTCGTTGAGTGAGTTTTTGAATGCCTCAGCTTTTAGTTCGGGAGAACTAATAATTTGGTTATTAATCAACAGATGAGAGGGTTGAGATAGTTTTTGTTTTGTTAGGACTTTAAATTTATTCCAGAATTTACTCCCATCTCTGTAATCCAATTTCGAGGTAGCATCTTCCCACTGGCGAGCCTGTAGGATAGATATTTCTCTCTTAATTCGAGCAGAGATGCGATTATATTCTGTTTTGACGAGGGGGTCTCTGTTGATTTTGTATTGACGTAAAAGCCGTCTTTTTTGATGTATTTTGGCAATGATGTATTGTGGAAGTGCCGGTGAGAATGGTAGAATGGTTTTCATTGGAATTGAGTGATTGATTGCCTCGATTATGAGGTTTTCAATTTGGATAACACTCTGATCGATATTTTCGGTTGAATTTAATTCGCCTAACTCAGGAATGTTGTTATTTATGAAGTTTTGGAATCGTGGCCAGTTTGCGTGACGATAATCTCTTATTTGTCTGGGAGGAGGTGGGATTTGAGGAGACATGATATCAGAATTAACTAATATCGGGAGATGGTCGGACGTTATTGTATCGCCTATGTGACATCTATCGTCGAACCTGTGCATCACGCTACCTGTAACAATGATGTGGTCCACTATAGATGCCCCATTTGCGTTCAAAAACGTGAAGTTTGTATTTGTGATTCTTATGATTGGAAGGTCTAGAAGTATATCAGTTAGTCTGATGCCTTCCGGATTTGTAGAGTGATCACCGAATTGAGTGTGTCTACAGTTCAGGTCGCCCATGAGAATTGCTTTATTTAGAGTAGAGAAATACTCTAAAAGTTCTAAAGAAAGCGGGTTTGCTGGATGTCTGTAGTAAGAGATTATCGTAAGGGTTTGGTTGTTAGGGAGATGCAGATCGATTGCCAGGAAGTCCACGTTGGGTGGAGGGACGTTTTGTGGAAATACGTGGGGGGAGTGTGGTAGTCCGTGTTTGATAAGGATACCATTCCCACGGGAAACCTGACAGCGGCTTCGATAGATTGTAGTATATCCTGCAAAAGTCGGAGTGTTTTGACAAAGTGTGTCAGTTAGGGCGAGGATTTGGATGTTGTGATTTTGCAGGATATGTTTGATTAGGGGTCTCTTTTTAGAGATCCCTTGGCAATTAACTGCACCAATTGTGAAATCCATTAACAGCGGATTTAGAAGTTAGGATGGAAGGAGATATCTACGGTGTTATTGTGGCCAGACAATACAATTGTGTGGCCGAATATCTTTTCAATCACAGAGCTTGTGATTGAAGTGATGAGATCTCTCCTTTCGGGAAGGATATTGAGAAGGACAAGGGTACTGAGTTTAATGGTATTTTTTAAATCGGTGGTTAGGTCGAAAGGTGGAGTTGATCTTTCGATCGTCAGAGGTTGGGTTTGACGGGAGTCTGATGGTTTTTCCTGCCTTTTCGGGCATTTGTTGGAATATGCGGGGTGTTCGCCGCCGCAGTTAGGACATTTAGGGTTGGTTTGCGAAGGACATTCGCTAGATTTGTGATTTTGTCCGCAATTAGGGCAGACGAAAGTTCGATGTCGGCATTCTGAGATGGAGTGGCCGTTAGTGCAGCATTTGCTACAGTATTTCGGGGTTGGAATGACGGGATTTGCTCCGTGAGGGAGCTCAGTGTAATGGATAAGTCCATCAATTGGTATGCCATAATTGAGCACGTGCGAATACTTGTCAGAAGAGGGAGTCAGGACTTTGATAAGACGAGTGTCTTTTCCAGTTTGCAGAGATTTGACTCTCCACAATCTGGAGACAGGAATGTCTTGCTCGGTTAGAATTTGTTTTATTTCTTCCTCGTCGTAATCGTGTGAGACGTTCACTATGAGGAACAAATAATTAGAAGGTTTGGAAGCTTGATTTGTGGAACTGTGGTTTCTAGAAGAGATTTTAATTTGAGTCTGTCCTGTTGCTTTGTGTATTTTTAACTGCATTTCTTCAGCGTTTAGGGAGTGAAGGGTTCTGAGATGGGCTATGCCGTGGCTTAAGACTTTAAGAGAGTGTATCTTTTGATACAATAAAGGAATGCAGTTGAGAACTCTAAAGAAAGTGCGTTGATTACACAAATCTTGCGGTATGTCCTTTATAAGGTATTCGAATGTTTTTGGGTTATTAATTGAGTTTGTGATGTTGGGATTGGTTCTAGGCTTGAAAATTTGTGGAGCTTTGATGGCATTAGCGAAGGATTTTGAAGTGGAGGGTTGAGGTTGAGTGTTGGACGTGCTAGGTTGAATTTGAGAAGATGATGTGGGTGTTTTTTGAGGAATTTGAGGAATTTGAGGTGATGAAGTGTGAGTATTTTGAGCGACTGTGGATTTTTGTGATTGTGATCGAGATTGAGGAGCTGGTGTGTGTTTGATAGTGAGTTTTTTGTGGGTAGGAGGTAGAGGAGGGTATTCGGAGTCGTGTTTGGCGAGCATCGGATGATTTGGGTCGTGTAGTTCAACTTCCCTGCGCTTCATATTGAAGCGAGTTTGGAGGATAAGGATTTCAGCCTGGAGTTGCTTTAATTCGTGGGCAGATGCAGCGGGATTGTAGGATTCTTCGTGTTCTTCGGGTTCAGGTTCGGATTGAATAAGAGGCGCGTAAGGGTTTGACGAAAGTGCCGCGGTCTGTGATCTGGTCACAGACCGGGAGGATATGGCAGACCTGGTTGAACCAGGCATTTTCACTATGATTGGAACGCAAAGTACAGACTATAAGCAGGCCCCGCAGCCTCACGGAAGCCAGGGGGTTGTAAACCCCCCGAAAAAAGGCTTGTTCTACTTAACGTGTACTTTGTTGACTTGATACTGGCCTTACTCACCGCGCGTTACCACGCTGCTAAATGGTCCCTCGTTGTATGTCTTATACCGGAATTATAAGTCGTCGTTCTCGCCTAAACGCCCTGCGATTTTGCCAATAAATGGACAATTTCCGGGGCCAGTATATTCTACTGAAGCCCCGTACTTTCGAACTTTTATTGCCTACCACTGGGTACCTCGGCTTGTCTGACGCTTACTTCCAAGACAATCTATGTACTGCAATTTTCAGAGTATACACTCTCTCAAATTTCCCGCCGACGTTGTTTAGAAGTTGGTATGTTTCCAGTGACCTACTCCTTCAACGTCTCGTACAGGAATGTGACCACAGGATTGGCTTCAATCGACCTTTATACCAATCCCAAAAATGCCAAACGCTAATAGTTGCGACCAATTCCGAATGATCAGCTTATTGAGCCAGGTCCTAAAACTCTTCTTAAAGATAATTCACATAAGAATATACAACAGATTTGAAAGAGACATTAGCCCCACACAATTCGGTTTCAGAAAAGAATTTGGCACAAGAGAAGCACTTTATAGCTTAACTGTCCTACTTCAGAAATGCAGAGATCAGCAAAAAGATGTCTTCTTATGCTTTATAGATTACCAGAAAGCGTTCGATTGTGTTAATCATTCAGAATTAGTAAGATTGCTCCAGGAACGTTCGATAGATGAGAATGACCTTAAAATCATAAAGAACCTTTATATGAATCAAGTGGCATCTGTGAGAGTAGGACTGGAATCTACATCATATTTCTCAATCGAAAAAGGTGAACGACAGGGTTGTGTTCTGTCACCCCTTCTTTTTAATCTTTACCCTGAAACGATTTTCGATAGAGCCTTAAGTGACACTGAAGATGGAATCAAAATCAACGGACAGACTATTAGTAATATTCGCTATGCTGATGATACAATCATAATAGCTGATAGCCAAGAAGCGCTACAACGACTATAGAATAAACACTGAAGGAGAACGACTGGGCTTGAAGATTAATATAGACAAGACGAAGGTAATGGTGGTTAGCAGAATACGAAATATGCAATTAAATATAAGAGTAAACAATAAGAACATCCAAAAGGTCCCAAGTTCAGATATCTCGGTAGTTGGATAACTGAAGATCTAGATCCAGACATAGAGATACGTAGCAGGATTGAGTAAGCCAGAACAGCATTTACTAATATGAGAACCTTGCTAAGCAACAGCAGCATTAACTTAACGCTTCGATATCGCTTTGTAAAATGTTACATTTACTCCATACTGCTATATGGTGTAGAAACCTGGACCATAAAGGCCAATGTGATGAACTTATTGGAGGCCTTTGAAATGTGGGTATTTAGAAGACTACTTAAAATTCTCTGGACAGATCACACAACAAATGTCGAAGTATTAAATCGAATGGGCAGAGAACGAGATTGCTGCCAATAATAAAAAGAAGAAAAGCTGCTTACCTGGGTCATATATTTCGAAATTCCAAGTACCAGTTCTTAAAGCTTATTATGGAAGAGAAGATAGAAGGAAAACGGGGCATCGGAAGAAAGAAATACTCATGGCTTAAAAACATACGAGATTGGACAAACCTCGATGCCCATGCACTCTTTAGAGCCACACAAGACCGAGAGGAGTATGCCAGAATTGTTGCCAACATCCACTAATTGGATAGGGCACCATAAGAAGAAGACTGGCTGATATAGGACGTTATGATCCCTACTGCAAGATTGTAATTGTCGTAAATTTCCAACATAGATTAAATAGATCGGATAGCCAAGCGGGCTGGGCGGCTGGCTTCTCCTTCGCTTCACTGCGAGAGATGTCAGTTCAATCCCCAGCTCGGTGTACAGAAAACAAAAAGGCTAACGCAGCAGTTTAAAATTCTAAATGAATCTGCGGCTTAGTCTAGAATATGCTGGTATCTGATCGGCCTATGGTGGAGCAGTACGGCAAGAGATAAGGGCTTGCGGCTTGGTGATACTCCTCCATAGATCCCTACCGGAAGGGCGTGTGCCGCCTAAATACCGGGTATATATATATATATAGATTAAATACAGATTGGTAGAATATGAAATAAAAAAGTCCTTTCGTAGTTTTAGTAACTACATCCTACACGACATTTGAGCATTTTACATAATGTTTAAAACATAATTTAATCTCAAAAAATTAAGTTGGATAAATACCCTTAGAGCCACACTGGTAAGTACACCGAGAGTTAATCATTCGTCATTATCAATATGTAGTTGCCCCAATCTCTGGACAGCGCTTTCTAGGTCGGTGTCACTTTCAGTTTCGGTACTTTCGGGTTCTTCTGCGGATTCTTCAGAGTTAACATCTGTTTCATTAATAGCGAATTCTTGAGATTCACTTCTGGGCGCTGGGTGATTTTCATTGGAATTTGTAACGTGCTTAATGCTGTGAAGACCAGCGACTCCTAAAAAGTGAATATACCATCAAGGTAAAATAAATAATAAAGCTGAATAGAAAAATATTAATTTATCCACTGGTTACACACAGTAAACAGCTTTTATGAATTATAAGCCTTAACTGAAAGGACTCTCTCTATATATCATTATAAGCATTAAAAATTGATTTAGATAATATTTTAACGTTCCATCACATATTATTCTCTTACTATCTTCCTCTTTATCGATTATTTAGTTTCCGCGCTATGTTATACACTAATACCCACAATGAATATTGTGAGTTAAACAGTAATCATGTTTTTAATATAACAATCGTGTTGAAAATGGTTGGTGAGTAATGCAGCTGATGACTCTTAGTCTATCGTATTGAAGACATTAGGAAAAACTGATCGACAGACATATTATGGGTGGAATACTGGTACATCGAAACCAATATGCGTATAGATCAGGAGTATCAACAGAAACAGCACTTCACCACCTAGTACACAGAGTGGAGTATATGCGTACAGCGTTAACAGGCCTTTTAGGCCCATTGCTGGATGGATATTTTCCATCGTTTTCTGTTCTTAGCTATCAGCTTCCAATCGCTGATTCTCATCTCTCTGACATCTTCCATCACTACATCTCTCCATTTCTTTCTTGGTCTTCCTCTCTTTTTTTGCTCTCAGGTACTCTCCAAGCAATATTCTTGACTAGTCTATTACCTTACATTCTTTCTAGATCTTAGACCTTAGATTCTTTCTTTCCAAGCCATTCTAGTCTACATTTTTTCACCACTTTCGTTACTGTAGGGTTAGCATACAAATGGTACACTTGTGCCTTAGTTCGTCTTCTCCATTCTCCCTCTACTACTTTTCCACCAAACATTTCTTTCACATGCTTCCAATCTGTTCTGTACGGTTTTGTTCATAGTCCATGTTCGGCAGCGTATAGCGTTGTGGGTCTAATTATAGTTTTGTATACTCTTATTTTGGTATTACGAGATATATCTTTGGCCTTAATTTAATTCTGCTCATGGCTCCAGCACACCTATTGCTCTTGGTCAGTCTCAGGTTGATTTCAGTTTCTTCCTTACATGATCAATAAGAGTACCTAAGTACACAAATTCATCCACCTTGTCGAATTCTACAACTAATCCATCCTCCACACAAAGTGGAGTACGTTCTGGAAAACAAGGAGGTGATGCCTGGGAGCCTTTCTCGATGTGAAAGGAGCGTTCAGCAATAATTTGAAGTAATCAGGAAAGCAATTCGTCTAAAAGGAATAGACTAAGCTGCAGGTGGATAGAATGCATGCTTAATAGTCGCTTGATATACTTAACAATGCTAAGTGAGACCATATCAGCACAGTTTTCCAGTAGATGCCAGCAGGGAGGAGTATTAACATCTGTGCTGTGGATGGGTTGATTGAGACTTTTACTGAAAAGGCCATAAAATTTTGGTCTTTGCTGATGACTTTGTTCTACTAGCACAAGGCAAGTTTAACACAACAGTCAGGGATAAAATGCAGCAGACACTGAATGTAGTATGAATATGAACCAAAGACATAGAAGTATCCATGAGTCCTCAAAAGTCCTGCATAAAAAAAGGAAATTAGAGAGCATATGACCATTAAATCTAAATGAAAGTACTGTTACGATAGATAATGACGTGTCGTATGACTCAAAACTGTAAACTTGTTTTTCTAATAAGTATTTTTTAGTAGGCAATATCCAAGGGACCCCTACGCTAAAACCAGTTTCAGCCGTCAACCGACTTCTAGTAAATTCGCCGGAAGACCAGTCCTTGAGTCACCTTCTCGTCTATTCGATAGAATCCCGTTCTAATGGATGGAAGGTGATCGATTCATCGCCAGAACTTTTTATATTTAAAGCAGGAATTCTGTTGTAAAGAGACAGTTAGTTTTTGAACATCGCGTCGCGTTTTAAAATGTAACGCACGTATTATAATAAATGTAGAATAATTATATAATTATTGGTGTAAAATAAATTAGTAATAAAGACTTTAATAAATTTGTAAGTGTTATAAATAGAACCTTTAATATAAGTGCAATGTTGAAACTAAGCAAGGTTCAAAGACTTGCTTGCCTCAGCATAACGGCTATGAGAAGCACTTTAACTGCATCAATGGAAACCCCGTTGAACCTTCCTCTCTTGCACTATCATAGTAAAGGAAGAAGCGAAAATGGATGTATATAGACTGCAAGAAAACCTAGGCAATGTTCCAGTTAGATTGGGGATTGTAACATCATGAATATAACAGAGGATACATATTGAAGAAGAAAAGAGACCTAGAGAAGAAAAGGTATGTAATGACCCCAGAGAACATACAAAGTCTGGTCGCCACAACTGGTACACAGGTGTGTCAAAAGGAGGATGGTTCGGGAACAGGAGTATACAGTGGTGATAAGAACAACCACAGTTCAGTCCCACTGGGAAAGCACACATCTGTATTCCAGGCAGAGATCTATGGAAACAATTTGAGGGCTTATGCAAATAACCGGATCAATATTTATACAAACAGACGGCAATGAAAGTGCCGATGAACTTGCCAGAATAGGATCGGCAACAAGATTCTGCGGTCCAGAACCAGTTCTGGGTGTACCAAAGAGCATAATCAGAAACCGAATAAAAGGCTAGATTCGGGGAAAATTTGCAGTTTAAGAGGCGTAAAAAAACATTAAGATATTAATTTGAATTTTACCTTTTTTGGCAACCGTAGCATAATCCCTTTTAATTCTCCGTCTCCTCGAAGGATCATTTCTTCTAATTTGCAACATATTTTCTAAATCTATTATATATAAGAAGCCGGCGATAAGAAGTTCACAAGTTTTTTCATTGTTCGTATACGAAGCTTCTAAATCTTTACTAGTACGTTCATCATATTGCCACCAACCTAAAAAATCGTTTGTAAATTGGTGTAAACAATTAATAAATTTATTTTAAAAATATGAAAATTTTGTATCTATCTCATTATACAATTAACACTACCATTATGTTTTATTTTGTTGTACCTAACGAATGATCAAATTATAATCACTACCAACTTCCACCTGTTTAAAATTTTCCTAATAGGTTGAAACTTTTTTGAAATTTATCTGAATTATTAATTATTTACTTTTTATCAGTGACCTTTCAAAAAGGCATCTTAAAAGATTTTTCTACAACGAAATTTAAATTTATTTGAGACATTTATTTTTAAAAATGAAAATATATAGACAATAACGTTTTTCAAAATAATTTATTTAGATAATTAATTTCCAAGTAACAAATATGAAGATTTTTATTAAAAACGATTTTATGTATAACTATTTATATTCTAGTTTTTTGAGAGTAAACCCTTGACCACTAGGGATCTATGGAGTGAGTAACACCGAGCCGCAAACCCCTATCTCTTGTCGTACTGCTCATATATATGTATTTCCGATACACTAGCATATTCTAGACCAGACTATTTAGACTTTATACTGTTATGTTAGCCTTTTTGTTTTCTTGCAAGGGTTTGAACCATCGATCCACTAGATCATTCAATGTGAAGTCTGGCCCGCTTGAGTATCTGACCCACCATTTTATTCTAGTCGTAAATAAGCATTTTATGTATTTTAGAAACATTAATAAACAGTTGAATAGATAATCCAACAATGAAAACTAGTTTGTATTCTATGATTTAAAATTATCGTTATCATATCTAGAATTTTAACACAAACATAGTAAATTCATTCTTAACCATTTTGGATAAAAAATATATTACAACGATAAAAATATTTATATTTACCACATTATACTTTTTAGTTACAGCTTGGTTTATACATCGTCGGAATCCTAGGAATCCATTGAGTCTTCTTTCTACAATATAAGGATGATAACGTTTCAAAAATGAATGCATCCTTTCTACTTCCTCAGACGTAAGGGTTTTAATTATAAAAAATTTATCGTAGCTTAGATAAAACTTAGCTCCGCTTTTGCCTGACGAATAACCTCTCATTGGTAGTGATTCTTTGTAGTCAAGATCATCAATTCCAAACCTCTCTCTGATATTTCTAAATACCACAGGACAATATTCTTTAACTTTGAAGTGTGAACTTTGAGGTGTGAAGTGTGTTTGAAGTGAAATAGGCATATTTTCTTTATTAAAAAGGTGATTGTCGATTTTTATTTTCGAATAAGCTCTGAAGTCGTCTGACAACAACATAACCGCAATTGTAACATGCAAAGTTCATTAATTGTATGATTTATACCCCACATTGAGTCTTCTGACTCGTTGACGCCGACCCTTACTATTACAGGTTCAACAATATTTTCCATTATCCCATCCAACTTCTACATTTTCTCTTCTATTTTCAAGACATGAGCAGCAGCGTTCTCTCAATTTGTGGGATGTATGTAATCTATACTAGTTTGTAATAGATGCTGAACATCGCCAATTTTAAATGGTACGATCTCTTCTCTCGGGCAACATATCCCTTCATTTGAGTCCAAATTAATTAAATTGGATTTAACTCACAATGGGAGGTCTTTTTTTTTAAAAGCTCATGCTCACCCTAGCCCCTGTTCTTCGGCTCTAGGGTACTGTTGGACTTCAGGTAGGTACGCAAAACCTGACCTTACTCACTAAACACCTTCATCTCCTACGGCATACTCGAGACTATATTTGGCATTATTTGCTAAAGCGGCGGTCTTTCCCTCAGCTCTCTTAACAACACTATATGTTTTGTGAATTTAAATCGGTCATCGAGTTAAACCACCAGATACCTCACCTCTTTTTCGGTATAATTTCATCCAATACCAGGTTGAATTTCATAAAGTCCCTATTCCTTTTAATTATCTGTCTTCTCTGCCGCTAACACCAATTTATTTTTTCTATGATCACCTAATTTGTATTATCTTTCATCATGACGGCTAGATCATTTGCAAAAGCGACTGTTTTCACCCCTTCCGAAAACTTAAATTCTAATACCCCGTTGTACATGATGTTCCACAGCATCGGTCCCAACACCGAACCGATTCCTGAGGAACTCCCGAAGTTGTGTCCAACCGCTGACTTTCCTAGCTTTAATAGTAGTACCAGGTTAGCTAATTTTAATTTAGCTGGAAATTTTTGTCAGTTTAGCAAATCATTACACACAGGCAATAACACGTCTGGTTTATGTTTGATTAATATTTTTATCAAATCCGGTGGTATCCTATCTGCACCCAGTGCCTTTTTGGGTTTTAAAGTTCTCCTGCCTCTCTTAATTTCTCCATTGTGAAATCTATTCTAACGTGCTTAGTTTTAGTTTCACTTTATCCTGGTAGGAAATAGGTTTATTGTCACCTCCCATCTTTTATTTTCATCCACACTATAAGGCATTTCCGTCTTTACTGTTGTTACGACTATTTTGTAGGCAGCCGCCCAGATGTCTTGTTCTAGTGCCTCGCATAAAGTCTTCCAGCATTCTCTTTTGGTTTTGTTTATTTCAGTGTAAACACTCCCCCGTTTTTTTTGCTTGTTTTACCTGCCATTTTCGTTTACTATTTTTCTAAAGTGGCCACCCGATGTTCTGGTTCGTCGCACGCTCTGCAGTGGGCCTCATTTCTGCAGCCAATTGCTTGGTGGTTTAAATCACAATCCATGCAGTTCTTTGACCTGTCTTCCCCTTTACACTCGTTTGTACTGTGCCCATATTGGAGACTCTTCCTCTCACGACTGGAATTAGCTTTAACTTCGTTTTTTAGAATTTGTGCTTTTCCTCTCCCTTTGAGGTTTACTATTGCATCCTCCTTCTCTGTTTTCCTAATGTTATTTATTTGAATGCCCAGTTGTGTAACATCTACTTTATTTTTAGTCTTTGATGACTTCGAAGGAGGTCTTTCCTTCTGTTTTTATTAAGGGGGTAGGGTATTTTTTTTTTATTCTTTTACTCGATAGTAAAACACTTCAAGAGTATCCAGTCAAGGGGTCGGAGCAAAATTGATGGTGAGTGAGTTGATTGAGTGAGTGAGGTGAGTGAGTTATGTAAGTGAGTTAGGTGAGTGACATAAGTGAGTGAGGTGAGGGAGTGAGTGAGGTGAGTGAGTGAGTGAGGTGAATGATTGAGGTGAGTGACTGAGTGAGTGAGGTGAGTGAGTGAGGTAAGGTGAGTGAGTAAGTGAACAGTCACATAGAAATTGGAATAAGCACAGGGTCAAGTTCTCATAATTATGCGCTCGCGGCAGATAACAATTGCATTACTAGAGCAGATAAAATGGCTGCAGATGCACCAAAAAAATGGCAGAGTTCGTCGAAAATAGAAGCAAAAAATGCTCTAAATATTTTAGTAGAAAGCACGTCGCTATATGGGTCAGGAATAGACGATACTGTGTATAAAAAAAAATAAGCTTTTTTTAAACGCGTTTTTCTCGAAATAATAAACAGAGCTCTGAACAAAGTATCCATATCGGTTAAAAAAATAAATTAGTATTAATGGTAAAAATTAAAGTCAGAATTGGTCAAACTAAAAGGAAAGAGAAAGAGGGACATCATAAAGTTCAACCTAGAAAGGGTAGAAATTGTACCGAAAAAAGAAGCGAGGTATTGGGGGGTT